>NW_017307380.1:420765-440748 GCF_000935625.1 Nanorana parkeri
AGCCGAAGCATATGCCTTCGCCTCGGCTGAGCCGCTCGCCCGCCTTCGGCTGCTGTACGGGCTATTGTGAATAGCCCGTACAGCAGCCATTTGGTTTGACTGAACCAAAGGGCTCCAGCGGCCAAAGAGAGCCGAAGGATAAGCTAGGGTTGCCACCTTTTCTTCAAGCGAAACCCGAACACTAGCGATGCGCTGACATTTTTTGGGGAGAAGGAGTCGCGGCTTATTCATATGTAAATAGCGCCACCCAATCATATGTAAATATCACAGTTGAGACTATTTTCAGTGGGCAGCCAGTAGCCCCATCTTAATTTTGGTTGCCCCTGTCTGCCTGACATCTTGTGTCCGTGTTTCTGCTGCCATGAAACCCGGACACAGGTGAATCCTGGACTGGTGGCAACCCTAGGATAAGCTGAAGCTACAGCTGGATCCTTTCGCTCTTTCGTGAATACCTCCTAAGACAGCGTTTTCACCCTTGGAGTGGAGGTTTTCAGCTCAGGTAGTATGGGGAGGATTAACAGGTCCAAACAGAACTGCAGCATAGAGTTGGCTTTAATGTGCATCCTGGGTTGCTCCGCTCCCATTTCCCAGAGTCTATTTTTCCTGGACTCTGGGAACTATGAGCTATGTACAGCACCCTGTTGACTCCTCCCCCTAGCCATTGCATAGAGGAGCACGGAGACCCACTGATGATGTCACTGGGCCTACAATAAGGTTAATAATGAAACGGAAAGGTTTTTATTCAAAAATGTAATTATTATGTTGATGAGGACTAAGAGAGGCAAAATAAAAGCTGAATAATAGCCGAGGAACGTGTCCTGGAGAGCATTAGAAGTCCACTGGCTCAGTTCACGTGGTCAGTTGAGCTCCTGGCTGTCCCTTTGTACGTTTTTTGGACACTCTGACAGGTGACAGAAGACAGATCAGAGTTCCATAACCCGGCAGATGTTAATAATTACTCTGTATGTGATGTTATTATTTTTGTTTGGATAGCTGCTCGGGTCCTAGAATGTGCGCCAATGTTTTTTCAGCGATACAAAGACACATGTGGACCCGCCGAAAATAACCTCTTGTTATAGGTTGTGGGGGAAAATTATTTAAAACTGAACTCCGGGCACCATCACGTCACATTTAGTGACTGGACGGCTCCGCCGCGTGTCCGGTCAGAATTTCTCAGAGACTTACAGCTTACAAAATGGGATTTTAGTTGCAACGGATTACGGCTCCCGCGGTTCTCCCTCCTCTTCCCACTTCTTCACCAGGACCAGCGCTGCAGGTATGATAGACACCAGTGCCTGTGTCATGTCTCTGCCTCTGCCTACTGGTGCCCCCATTCAAATGGTGATGCCGGTGTTCAGCTTTAACGTTATAAACAAGATTATTATAAACACAGATAACGTTAATTTCTTCTTATCCTCCAGGTGATAATATATTAAATATCAAATAATTCTTATTAGAAGATATAAAGTAATCAAAACACAATCCTCTCTGGGTGATCTTTGTACATTACAAGGATTTTAAGAGACTTTTGTTACAATTTTCTACCTGTTTCTGTTCTGAAGAAATAGCTGTTTGTTGCAGCATGTCCTTTCCAGGCTGATTCCTGCATGGGAGGGTCTGGGTTCATTATAACCAGCTGGTGGACTTTCGGTGTTGTGATGAGGAAAGGTGCAGCGTCTGCATCCCTTTTGTAGTAATTATTCCTTAGGACCTGTTCACACCACAAACAGTGCGTTCCGGAGCATTCTGCCTCTGGAACGCATAGGAACGAAACCTTTCCGGCTCCCTGCATTCAGGGGCTGGAGGGGGCATGTCGGTGCATTGAAGTCAATGGCCCAATGGTCGATCGCCCGCACCCGAAGGCGTGGCACGTTTGTGTCAGCATTCCGGTTGAGTGCAATCTGCACTGGCGGAACTACCAGGGTCGCAGCGGTCGCAATTGCGACCGGGCCCTGAGATCGCACTGGACAGGAATGCTGGCACTAATGTGCCATGTGTTTGGGTGCAGGCGATCGCACTGGGGCAGGGGGCATGGCTGCGTTGCCTTTGACTTCAATGCACTTGTATCTCAGTGCAGACTTCTGGGAAAATCAGTCAGCCAATCACAGAAGTACCGTGTTTCCCCGAAAATAAGACACTGTCTTGTTGTTTTTTTTTTGCACGAAAAAAGACACTAGGGGGTCTATTCACAAAGCTGCCGAGGGCAGCCAAAGTGAGATTTTTGGGGGGTTCCATGCACCAACTGTGTAATACTATTATTCTGCATTGCTGTATAATGTATTGCTGGGATTTGTAGTCCTCTATATCTGGTGATATTCTACATTGCTGTGTTAGGAAGTGTGTAGTCACCAGGTGAAAACAAAGATAAATAGCCTGAGAAAAGAAAAATAATGCAACCATCACATCTTTCACAAACTGTTCATGACTAGGGCTGGTCATAGTCCCTGATGTATGTAAATGGCGGAGCCACCGGCCATTAATTTGTACAGGGTACAAATCTGGCCACAGACTCAACCATGGAGGCTCATAGGTGGGTGTTACCCAGGGTGGTCTGCATGCCAGCCACACTAGGAACGCCTTCACCTTCAGATTGAAACCGCCCATT
This sequence comes from Nanorana parkeri, assembly GCF_000935625.1. Taxonomy (NCBI): domain Eukaryota; kingdom Metazoa; phylum Chordata; class Amphibia; order Anura; family Dicroglossidae; genus Nanorana; species Nanorana parkeri. The sequence continues at coordinate 423,371 of NW_017307380.1, forward strand.
AGGGCATTTTGATATTTGCATAACTCCTCCAAAGTGCAAGAACACTGTTTGTGTTAGGGTTAAGGGCTTTTGAGAGGAGTACTGAAGCAGTGTGCTGTGATGTTTTCAGGAAGCTATGTAAAGCTTTCTGCTGGCTCCTCCCACCAGCAATGATCTGCCTGCATTGCACAAAGAAGCACAGTGACCCGGCAATGGCATCATTGGGCCTAAGATAAGATATGTAATGAAAACGGAAAGGTTTTATTTTAAAATGTCATTAGCATGTTGGTGAGGGGAGGCAAAATATAGGTAAGATAAACTTCAACTTTAAGTGACTGTGAAGGTTCTCATTCATCCAGGTCATGGTATATATGTAAAAAAATAAGTCACTGCAACTGGACTTGCTATATTTTTTCTTGAAGACGTTTCACTGGTCGTCTGACCAGCTTTCTCAATTCAGAACTGAGAAAGCTGGTTGGATGACCAGTGAAACGTCTTCAAGAAAAATACAGCAAGTCCAGTTGCCTTGACTTATTTTTTAAGAAGCGGTGCGAACGGCCTGCCGAAGGCCAGCCTTTCGCCCCACAAATGACAGCTGGGCAGAGCCAACCGTGAGCTCACGGCTGGCTCCGCCCAGTTGTAATGACAGATCAGCGTCCCCAAATGACCTGGGGACGCTGATCTGTCATTAAACAATAACAACTGGCCGGACCTGCCGGCTCTGCTCAGTTGTTATTAATTGGCCGGGACCTGCTAGAAGACTCTGGCAGGTGCCGGGCAATAGTAAACAGTTGGGCAGAGCTAGCTCCGCCCAATTGTTTTTGTTTTGTTTTTCTTTTTTTTAAATCTTTCTTTTTTTAAATGTAATATTTATTTTAATGTTTTTAAATATATATATTTTTTTTTTAACTATTTTCACAGATTTTCTATTCTGCTCGGTACCACGGAGATACCGAGCAGAATAGCCGAGCCGAATGCCGCTCGGCTACTCACTCATTGCCGTTCAGCCACTATGAGAATAGGGGCGAACGGCAGCGAGTCAGGAGTCGAACTCCTGCACTTCGGCTCTGCCGAACATTCAAGCCTGAATTGAATAGCCGAACAGCGTTTGGCTCACTTCACTTCGGCTCGGGTATTCATTTGGCAGCTCTGTGAATAACCCCTTAAATGTTTCATCTATAACTGTTTCTTTTTTTTTTTTCCTCACAGTTCCGTCGGGAAACCTCCTGTCAGTTACATCGACTTTCACAGCCTTCAGAATAAAATGTCTCATATTGTGTAACAATACCCAGCAACCGAGCTTCAGACATATAGACAATAAAAGCCCAGAGAGCCATTCGCAGCTCATGATAATGCTTTCAAATATAAACTCGGGGAAAACTCTTCGGGAGTTGGCGGTTGCTTTGTCAGTTTTCGGGATCTCGGCGTGCTGCGTGTAGAAGGAGATGGGCAGGGTACCTCCTAAACCTTGATGAAAACGTATTACATAAATACAGCTCATTAGGAACATGTTAATCACTTTATGCAAATTGAGTCATTTTAATGTCAGCCTCTCTCTCTCGCTGGGCACTGATGAAGAAATTGCCCAATTAGTCCCCTGTTTGAGGATAAAATGCAAACATTTCTTGGAAAACGATAAACTTCATCTGCATCTCCATTATTACCCATTTAGAACCCCGAGTTCTATAAAAAGGCGCTGGATTAAAAGTTGTCGAATGTTAATAATTCATAAATGTTAGTTGATGATGTGCCAAATTTGTAGAGAAAGTTTCGGTTGATAAATAGTGTTCATCTGTATGAGACACAATAGGGGTTCAATATCTGTGAATGGATAGGCTGCATTCTCAGTGATGTCACCGGTCTCTAGTGAATGGATAGGCTGCATTCTCAGTGATGTCACTGGTCTCTAGTGAATGGATAGGCTGCATTCTCAGTTATGTAAGTGATGTAATTGGTCTCTAGTGAATGGATAGGCTGCATTCTCAGTGATTTTACAGGTATCTAGTGAATGGATAGGCTGCATTCTCAGTGATGTCACCGGTCTCTAGTGAATGGATAGGCTGCATTCTCAGTGATGTCACTGGTCTCTAGTGAATGGATAGGCTGCATTGTCGATGACAGCCTTGATATTTATGATTGTACAGGCAAAAATAATTTTCTAAGAACGTTCATTTCTCCTTTAATAAGTAAATTTACCAAGACCTTTATTATAATGTATACAATCTAGTCAGAGACTACCAACTAGATGCTCTGACCCTCAACCATGTTCTGACCCTTTCCCATTTTTTACTGGCAGTGTAAGCACCCACAGAGTCAAAGGCAATTGCATATTAATTGAGGTGTATGGGATGATAGGGGATATATATATATATATATATATATGCATGTATATATCCTGTACTGTGTATGTGTATATATATATATATGTACACACACACAAACACAGTATTTTTATGGCTGTTTTTCAGCTGACTGTCAAATGTCTATACCAAAAACAAAATTTGTGTACATCTGGCCCACTGGTCCCAATTTGTACTGCAGGTACATATGATGCTTGTTGCGCACATTCAATTTTTTTTTTCTTCCTTCGACTTTTTTACAATAAAGCTGCACGCCGTATCCGTACCACACACGCAAACATAAAATATCCTAATGGCATTTCCGTAAGCCCCTACACAAGGACTTGCTGCAAGTCTAAGACCTCAAACAAGTTAAAAACACATCATATATATAGTAATATTTAAATTGGAAAGGCTTCAAAGACTCTAGTAAAAGAAATATAGGAATATCAGGTCATTTCCCATACATCTGTTTGCTGTTACATCCAGTGCTTTTTCAATAAATACAACGTTAACGTCCTGTACAAAACTATTGACTGTGTTCCTTCGACATTAGTGGAGTTCTGTATCCTTATAGCTTACGGCTTTTCCTGTTCTCTGCGATGATAGTTTGTCATTTTCCAAACCCGAAGTTTTGGTCTCGGAGTTAAGCTTTAAAACATACACAGCATAAAAAAAAATCAATCTTTGGGTTAGACTTAATTTAATCAGCCCAAAAACGCAAACCGCTGATTTTCTATTTTTTTCCCCCCTTGCTCATGTTTATTTATTTGGTAGGTTCCGGGAGGGGGGGGGGGTTACATCACCTCATTAATGCTTTATACACATAGCCCAACGCACCAGCTTCCTGGGAAAGCGGCATCATACTTTGAAAACTATAACTAATGAGTATTTTAATCTTTTGATGAAAACGGTTCAAACTTTGTGACCAAACATAATTAGTTTTGTTGCAGAAGGAGCACCAATAGTTGTTCGGGAAATAAATTAAGCGGAGGAAGCGTGCAGCGGACTGGCTTTTCCAAAGGCAATTAACCCTGCTCTCTAGGTTTCGGTCTGACAGCATTCTTAAAGGAAGACTCTGCAAAGATTTTGCTGTGTGGTTATTGTGAAGGTAGGTCTCAAACTGTAAATTGAACTTATCTTTATGAGTTTAAAGTGCATATTAACCTTAAAAATGAACTCGGGGCACACAAAAGCATGATTCAAATATATTCCTTAATAGCCACAAAGGATATAAACCCACTTTGTATGCACCAAATGCCTTTGCCAACCCAGAAAGAGTGGAGATGTGGGAGGGGCCCAGCAGGCCTCACCTACTCCAGGCTACCTGCAGAAAACTACAGAAGGGGCGGAGACCTGACCAGTCACCCTGCACAAAGAGAGAGCAGCAGTGACCAGTCTTTATTACAGGAGGGGGAGGAGACAATACCAGTCACCCTGCACAAGGAGAGAGAGCAGTAGTGATCGGTCTTAATTACAGGAAGCTCCAAATCCCACACTGAAACACTGCACAGATCTGGAAGAAATAGTCAAAGCTCACCAAGATTCAAGGGCCGTTGGGGTCCACCACTGTGGCCATATGTGCCACTACCTAATGTTGCTTAGCGTTTGTGTAATCTTGTAGTCTCAATGCATTTGTTATTCATTTTCGTTTTTAATGCATCCACAATGCATTTCAATTTAACAATATTTGCCTTTCCTGGAGTTCAGCTTTACAATAGATATTACAGCTATGAATGTGTGTGTTAATTTATATGCTGACCTCACCTCATATGTCATTTCTTCATTATGTGCTTTAGAATACCCGGTGATCCCTCCTGTTCCCCTCATTTCATCCTTCAATCTGACTATGCCAAGCACAGAAGTAGACCCATTTGCATCCCGTGGGTTGCTGCTTAGAGGCTTAGGGAGGTTCCTGCTCAGATCTACTGACAGTCTACAGAGCAGGGTTGGTGGGGAGAGGGTGGTGTGGCGGCAAAGCTGACTATGGGGGTACAGCCACGCCATGCATCAGTATGGTGTCCCGGACCTCCTAGCAGCAAGCAAACTCCATCCCGTCTGCTGAGAAAACAGAAGTGCCCAGGGCTTCATTAGCATGATTTCCCTTTACTTTGTCAGCGGAACTAGAAGTTGAGGGGAAATCCCCGGGGAGTCCCAGATACAGTAGCAGTTAAACCCAACATGGACTCTAATTCTTCCCCACTCTATCCAAGACTAAAAAGAAACATTTTAGCTGGACATACACTTCAAATATTTAGCTCCATGCAACGTCCTCTACTACTGGCACTCTAGCGGTCTGTGATGTCCTTTCTGGACTCCATGTTACAGTTATCAGTCCCAAAAACTTCTATATTTGTAGTAGAGGTGGCGGTGACGTTGGATCAGAAGAGGATCGATGATGGTTGTTTTGAAAGGTTTTGAAGCAACGATTGAAGGTCTGTCCTCACTCATGGAGGGCCTTTATAGCTGAGTTGTAGCCACGTATATATGGTGTGGTAGCAGAATATATTTATATGCGTCCTTTTATTTGTCCCTAAATTTGCTTAAAATATTCCAACGGTTTCAAGGCGTTTGAAGGCCTCCTTCTTCAGGGCTTAGATAAAAACACATGAGTTAGAATCTTTATGAATTCATATATAAAAATTTCATATATTAAACATTTCATATATATATAAAGTATTTTAATAATTGATGTATCTAAAAAGAGTTATAAAGTATGTAAGTTGAAACACTGCAATCCAGAGACTGGTTGACATATAGTGAGCCTGCCACAGGACTCATTGTAAGGGTTGGAGTTTTCGAGGAAATAAAAGGGCATATATGAAAATATACAGCTTATAGACGTTTTGTGTGTTGGGCTCGTACTTCTCTAGTAATCCATAAATGTCTACTGGAATTTGCTAACAACCAACATTTCAGTGTGGCCTTCGGAGAGCAGAAGTGTGTCAGGACCAAAAGAAAGCACTGGGGAACCAAATATTTACAACACATAGTAGTTTAGCTGTCAGTCACGGAAGTGAATTTATATAAAGATTTACACTTATCTTCTAAGCCTTTTGAAATTCTTCCATGAAGTGAAATTGTTCACCAATTTATAATTTTGAGAGTAGAGGTCCTGCCTAAGATCAGCCATGAGATGGAACCTGTTATCTGTGTGGCCCCCCAATCTTAAAATGTAATTTAATAAGCATGTGACCAATCCTAGCCCATCCTTTGGAGTTAAACCCGCCCACCCCAAACCTGTTCAATGAGAGTGCCTTAGTAGTCAAACGGTTGCTTAGGTTGGATAGGGGGGTTGTGAATGGACAGAGTTACCACCAAGTGGTGGAATTTAGCCCTGAAGACACGAAAGCCAAGTCCTTGGTAGCAAGCTTCAATCAGAAGGGAAACTGGCAGTGACTTTACAAACTCAAGAATATTGATGACAGGTACTCTGAAATGCTTACTCTTAGGAAGGGCTTTAACTTTTGAAAACTGTAAATATTAGACGCAAAATAACTGTTCCCCAAATGAAGCATGTGTATTGCATACAGAGAATACTGGTATTCATGAATATCCTGTATTTACTATATATTGCATTGACAAATGATGTCGTAATGCTGTATGCCTTGTTTTTACCTTTGTTTCACCTTTTACAGCCTCCACATGCACTCCAGGGGTGACTGCATGGAATTTCCCAGCGTGCGATTCCTGGTGGTGACAACGGCGGATCATGACCGTATAATGTTGGTTGAAAGGCCTCTTGTATCTCCATTGGAAGCCCCTGTAAGAGGGTCAGTACACAGGAGACAGGAGAGAGAATGTTCACCACCTAACAGGAAGTACCTGGGACCCTAATGTCAGATCATCAGGTATTGTTTCAATGAAAGCTGCAGATTTAAAATGATTGAAAATGTCTATATATATATTAACTCATAAAAACTGTGAGATTTTAATGCTTGGGTTTGCAAATACTTTATTTATTCATGTATTTATTACAGATATTTATACAGCACTGACAATTTACACAGCGCTTTACATACTGTACATTAACATCAGCCCCTGCCCTCAAAAAGCTTACAATCTAAGATCTCTATATCACATGCATACACACAAGGGGAAATTTAGACAGGAGCCGATTACCTACTAGCATGTCTTTGGAGTTTGCAAGGACACCGAAGTACATGGAGGGAATTTATTAAATCACAGAGAGAACATGCAAACTCCAAGCAAGTAGTGTCCTGGTTGGGATTCGAATCATGGCCAGAGGGTGTATGACCTTCTTCTTTTTGGCACCACTTTAATATTTCTCCTATGACTCCCAGAATAAAATGACTTGGGCCTACCCTAAGCTTCTAGTTGACAATCAGCAATACACAGTCGAAGACTATATCACCAGTGGTGTCACAAGGAAGGTGCAGCCAGCACCAGGTGACACCATCAGAGGGGGTGGCACCAAAATGGCTGACAGTCACTTTTCATTTTGAAAAGTCGTGCACTCGGTCATGAACTGAGAGCCCGACAGCTGCACGAGAGAGGAGGGGACCCGACCATATAACTTATCCCGCTACATGAACGTCCCCTCCTCTCTTTGCTGGCGTCCATCACCAAGATGGGCACTGCCAGTGAAGTGCACGTGACGTCATTGCACTGGGTAATGTCGTCACGTGCATGTATAATGACGTGCGGACCGAGTGGCACCCGATGGCTGCACCGGGTGACACTCAGCATGGTGACGCCCCTGCATACCACTCCATCCTTACTGTCACCTGGGCAGTCTTAATGTTGTTAGTATTCAGAGGCATTTACATTGCAGTTGTCCTCTGTCTGATATTATTGACCATGCATAGTTTGGGCCTGCTCTCTCAATAAGGATCAGAAAGAAGAGATACACCAGGACCATGGGTGAGGGAAGAGAGGGACTTGCCTCGACTTCTGTTGCTTGTTCTCTTGTGGTAAGTTTGGAGATTTGGATTTTCTTTTGGGATGTTATCATGGCTGGAGAATTCCAATAAACATGGCAGAGAATGGCCAAACCCAGGTGGATTACTATACTTTGCACAGAATACGCAATCATTTGCAAGGAAAATGACAAAAAAAATTGGATTTTTGCTGGCATGTTTGAATGTTTGAAGTCAACAGAGTTTCACCTCATTTGGTAAGCTAAGTGAAAATTCATTCTGCAAAGAAAACATTAGGGATGCACCGTTTGTTTGGTATTGAGTACAGGTACCAATATTTTTTTCACGATCCTGACCCGTTGCCAGGCTTCCTGATTACCTGTGAAGCCGGATTTCTATTGAAAGAACACCGGCTTCACTTGCCGAGCCTGTCTGGCTTCCTGACCAATCAGGAAGCCGAGCGGCGAATTATGAGGTGCCGTCCAGCTTCCTGATTTCTCAGGAAACAAGGCAGCTTAGCAACAAGTGAAGCCGGTTTCCTACCCAATCAGGAGGTGACCGGCACGTCATGACCTGACTCCCGGCCTCCTGATTGGCTAGGAAGTCGGCTTCCTTTGTTGATAGGCAGCGTGGCTTCCTGACCAATCAGGAAGCCAGGACACAAGTCATGACATGCTGCCCGGCTTTCTTATTGGTTAGGAAACCAGGCTGCCTACCAATAAGTGAAGCTGACTTCCTAGTCAATCAGGAAGCCGGACGGCACGTCATGACCCGCCTTCAGGCTTCCTGATTTGCTAGGAAACCAGCTTCACTTGTTCCTAAGCAGCCTGGCTTAATCAGGAAGCCCAGAGGCGGGTCATTAAGCTGCTCCCTGGCTTTTTGATTGGTTAGGAAGCCAGGCTGCTTAGCAACATGTGAAGCCAGCTTCCTAGCTAATCAGGAAGCCGGGAGGCGGATCATAACCCACCGCCCGGCTTCCTGATTGGAACGGACGCTTGCTCCATGCTCCCTCGGCACTGCCGGTCAGAGGGAGATCTCCCTCTGATCCGAAGTTCCGGTTCCTCACTCAAATACTCTGTATTGACAACGATACCGATACTAGTATGATTATTGGTACATGTTGTACACCTTTAGTAAATCAACCCCTATGTTTGTTATTTTGCTTCTATGGGATTCCTGGACAGAAAATCAGCTGAATGTGCTGGAAAATATAGCTGCTCCACTCTATCACCCTTTTATTATGGGTTCTAATAATCACGTGATCTTTTACATATTTTACTCATAATATTGTTAAAACCTTCGTTCCATAAACCATTTCATAAAAATGATGCTGTCTGGCCATAGCGGTCCTGTGAATGAACCAATATCCAATATTTCAGATAAATACTTTGTGAAACGTGTAAGGGCCTACACTTCTACGCGATAAAAATGTGCAAGCAAAGCAATAACTGAGGAACAAGGGTGAGCTTGGTGTTAAATATGAGATCAGCTTTTTGGCGCGTAGCTATGTATTTTTATAGAGAAAATTTTGATCTCATAAATCATATAAATAAGAGGTTAGTTATTGAAACTGAAAGCCCACTTTGAGTCCCTTTGCAAGATGCAGCGGAAACACAAAATTCATTTTACCAAAATAACTGTTTACATTATATATTTATTTATTTTCATTTCTTATACAATCCCTCCCTAATGCTGGCCATAAACTTGTTAATTTTGGAGCTTTCCATCAGCTTTCAGCCACAGCAGCCCACTTACATTGTTCAGCAGTGGAAAAGTATCCCTTTAGATTGGTGATCAGTAGAGAAGGGCCCCCTTACATCAGTAGTCACTTGGAAAACAGCCCCTTACTTTGATAGTCCTTGATGAAGCGTGCTCTTACATTGGTAATAAGTTGAAGAAAGGCCCCCTTACATTTGGCTCAGTGGAGAAATGCCCCTTGCATTGGTGTTCGGTGGGAATAATGCCCCTTATACATAGTTACATAGTATTTGAATAAAGACACAGGTCCATCAAGTTCAACCTTTGTGTGTGTGTGTGATTTTGCATGTGTGTTTGTGTGTACATGAGTCCCTGTGTGATCTATTTTTTTACCTGTACACCTGTATGTTATGGTCTCTCTTATGTTATTGGTCAGTGGGAAGAATGACTCCTTACTTTGGAGGGCAATGGGAAAGTACCTACTAACTATGGTGTCCCTTGCATTTATAGTCATTGATGAAGTGCACCCTTACATTGGTAGTCTGCTAAAGAAAGCTCCCCTTATATTGGTGCTCAGTGGAGAAGCACCACCTTGCATTGGTGTTCAGTGGGTATAATGCTCCTTACATTGGTGGTCAGTGGGAAAAATGGCCCTTACATTGGTGGTGAATAGGAATGATGCCCATTACATTGGTGGCCAGTGGGAAGGATGCCCCGTACATTGGTGGCCAGTGGGAAGGATGCCCCTTACATTGGTGGTCAGAGGGAAGAAAGCTCCTTACATTGGTGGTCAGTGGGAAGAATGCTCCTTACAATAGAGGTCAATGGAAAATTACCCATTTACTTTGGTGTCAGTGGAGAAATGCCCCTTACACTGGTGTAAGTAGAGAAGGGCCTCTTTACATTGGTCTTGCATTTGTTTCAGTGGTAGGAAGAATTTCCCTTTACAGACAGCTAAAGAGATAATTGATGTAAGTGGTTTCTTGCCTGACAGTCAGGAAGAGACAATTTATTGGTCCCCAATGGCTCTGGCTCTGCTGAGTAATGATGGTGGTGGAACCATGCAGGCACCATGAGGCAAGTGAATTATCCACCCAGGAACAGCTTGCACACCCGGGTTCCCCAGCATAGCAACATCCATGCCCCCTGCCCCATATCTAAATAGGGAATTAGGAACATATATTATAATGTAGAGGTTACCCTCTCCAATGTTTTACTGGTGAAGGGCAAGGTAGTGTGTTCATCCAAAACTGAGCTGGTCATCAGACCCTGCCTTCTATACTGGATGGCCAAAAGGTATCTGCAGAAGTGATAGTGTGTCCATAGACATACAACAACTTTGATAACAGACTATTACTGTGCAGTAGACATTCACACGTTGATGGTCACAACAGTGCCTGCAAGCTACATTTATCCTTTACTCTTCTGCGAAGAAGTGTGAAGAATCAGCCTACACAGACAGATATTCCAACATGCTGAATACTCATTATCCAATGTAAATATTGTCTACATACAAGTCATGTGTATTCTTCCTTGAATCTCTGAATCTTGAATCCCTGATCTTTGTGTATTTTTTCCAGATCTGTGCAGTAATCCAGTGTGAGACTTGGAGCATCCTGTAATAAAGACTGCTGCTCTCCCTCCTTGTGCAGGGTGACCGGTCTTGTATCCGCCCCCTCCTATAATAAAGACCGGTCACTGCAGCTCTCTCTCCTTGTGCAGGGTGGCTGGTCTTGTCTCCGCTCCCTCCTGTAGTTTTCCGCAGGCAGCTCTAAAGGGGCTTCCATATCCTTCAGGAGCTACTTAAAGGGTTTCTAAACCCTCAGCTTTTTTTGCATATATCTACTGCTAGCGAGCAGTAGATATATCATGCAAAATGGTTTTTTTTTAAACGCTTTAACAGCGGTTTAAACTTACCTTTTGTCTTCCCTGTGCGCTCCCGTACGAAAATGTGGAACTGCACGGGCGGCCGCAAAGCATCTTGGGTTGGGCGCATGCGCAGTTCACATTTTCGGCCGGGAGACGAGGAGAGACGCAAGGTAAGTCTATGGACGCGTGCACCCGCATGCACACACCGTGGGACAGGAAGTGCCAGCAAGCTCAGAGGAGTCAGCGCTGGATCGGAGATTCGCCGCAGCGCTGGAGAGAAGGCTGAAAACTGCAGGAAAGAAGAAGATGATTCGATTAAAAGACATAATTTAAGATAAGTGCTTTAATTAACGTTGTCACTTTAAATCTGATTTTACTCTTTAAAAACACCAAAAGCCATCTTAATTTGGACCTTTTTTTTTTTTTCTTAAATCTCATTAAGCCAAAATTCAGTGAAATTTAAAATCTACATTTTGTTAATTCCTGGAGTAAAGATTATGGGGCAGCACAAAGACAGTACATTGTCTTAACCTGGAAAAAAAAACAGTAGTCATTCAACCGAGTACCGTATACATTTGTTGTTCATTTTTATTATTTATTATGATAATGCTTTTTAGCAACAATTTTCCTTTTTTGCCACATGTATTATATATTAAAACTAGGGCTGTTACTGATTAAAATTTTCGTGTTCGATTAATCGAAATTTTTTTAAATCGATTAATTTCGATTAATTATAATGCACATACAGATCCAACTACATTGGCCTATACACATATCGCACAGCAATGAAGTAATAAAATGAACTAGGATCACACTAATCCAGCACGTTATTATTCTCACGTGCCCCACCTAATATGGCCGCCACTTGAGTGGGCCAACTCAGAATAATAACGTGCTGGATTAGAGTGATCCTAGTTCATTTTATTACTTCATTGCTGTGCTGTATGTGTATAGGCCAATGCCTTGGCTGGCGCTCATGCAGAAAGTTTAAAAAAAAATGTAATCGATCAAAAACATTTTAATCCATCAAAAAGATTAACGATTAATCGAGCAATTAATCGTTAATTTGCACAGCCCTAATTAAAACCTACTGCTTTCTTTAGATTTTCATGTGCATTTCATTGGAAAAAAAAAAATTCTTGTTGAAACCTGGAGTGTTTCTACGGAAACATAACCTGCATCTTGATTGATGAGTTAAATAAATTCAAAGTGATACATATTATCTTCATACATTAGATGGAGTTCACTGTAATGACAGTTGGGAACATATTGTATTACTAAAAAGATGCAGAAATAACTTTCTGAAAGTATTAATTAATTCATAAACAGACGCACTTATAGCTGGTGGGTACTACTTCTACCTAACAAGCAAAAAGGAAACAAAAAAAAATTAAAATGTATGCATCAAACTTCTCCACTGTCATCTTAATTTCATCACAAAGGATTGAAATCTCCCGACGCCCTGGACATGCGGGGTACTTTGTACAAGCAGGGCTAAGTGTAGAACGGGGAAGCCACCTGTTTGTTTACAAGTGATTTGGGCGATGTCGCCAAGATCACTTGTAATAAGAGTGCAGGCTGTCCGTCCTCCCCTCACTGTCCATCCTCCCCCTTGCACCTACCTCTCTCCATGCTGGCTCCGTCCTCCCGTCTCCATCCTTCCCCTGGATGGAGAGCGGGGAGCAGAGCGGGAAACACAGCGGCAGGGTTAAAAGTAACCCTGTCACTCCGTGTAAACAGTGAGAGGGGAGAGCTGTGCTGTGCTAGAACTCCTGTATTGGAGGTGACAGGGTCAATAAAGAGAACCTGTCACCTCCAAATGCTATTACACAGGGGCTTGTTAGTCATGTTGGAACAGTGCCATCCCCAAACTGTTCCCACAAAGGTGGGAGTATGAAATTCTCCAAAATATCTTGGTATGCTGATGCCTTAAGAGTTCCCTTCACTGGAACTAAGGGGCGGAGCCCAACCCAGTTGCTTCAAGTAATTAGACACCAAACATATCAGGCCTATTAAATTACATGTGCCCAAGAAACAGTGACAAACTACAGTACCCCACATTGTCCACATGGAACACTTTAAAACCCTTTACAGATTATCAATTTAGAGCAAACAATGAATGAAGGACTTGGGATTTTTGACCCATTTGTCGTTTTCGTACGTAGGTTCACCCTAAACTCTTGTTTATGTTTGCAGGTGCATGTATGTGGGTGGTGAGGGGATTAAAAAAAGTTTAAGTTTTTTTTTAATTGAATTTATTTAACTTTCATTTTTTTATTTCTCTTTTTTTTTTTTTGACAGGCCCCCTATGTGATAGCACAGTGGATGTGACCGGTTCTCTTTAGGGAGACACCAGGGTACTTTTAGACCTCTAATATTACCTCTGCACTCCGTTAAAGCTAATCAAGCACAGTTCGTGCTGGAAGGGAAGCAGGAAGAACTGGAAGAACTATGGGGGCAGACATTGTTGAAAATTAGAGCTGCCCGTCTGTCTCCGGCTTCAGTCACGGACTCAGAACAATACATGAAGACCAAAAAAGTTAAAGGAGAATTATGGGGTTAGAGCTTTTCCCGTCACCCTAAGCTCAGTATAAACTGAGACGCCGCAGCTGAAGCGGATCCCGACAATTATGCCTGGATCCGCCCAGCTGCGTGAGTGACAGCTGGCTCTGCCTATCTAGAGGCAGAGCCAGCTGTACCCGCCCCCCCCCCCTGGAGGATCGGAGCGGGGAGGGGGGAATCCAGTCGAGAAGTGAGCGAATGCCGGGATGTGTTCCCTCACTTCCCGATCTACTGAGCCGTGATATTCTCATTGTCACAGGTCGGCTAGAACTATGAGGTGAGTGAAAAGCACTCACCTCATAGTTCTCCTTTAAAGAAGCGCGTGAAGTCCTTAACCTGGTCCAGTCAGTGGCTTTGCCTAGGCTGAGATGACGCCATCAGTCTGGTGCAGGCAGTAGGAAGCATTTCCTCATTCTCCTCTGCTCCAGCAATTAGAATGCGACATTGTAACTTTGTAGCGTCACAAATTGAGAGGTTGCAGGGGGGGCGAAAACAGCCAAGCCAGGATTGGTATGATGGGTCATCTCTGAGTCCAGGAAGCTGATGGTGACCCTTGATGATGCCTGAATAAAGATGGCGCCCTTGTGAAGAGAAAAGCGGATGAAAGCATTGTCAGGGGGAGTCATGTGATCTCTATAAGAGGTCATAAAAACCGGGAAGTGATACGCCGTCACTTGCTCAGCATGCGTGCTCCTAATATAAAGAATATTATCGAGGCCGTGTCCGCTGTAATACAGAAAATAGACTTTTTCCGGTTCAATGACACAAAACCATGTTGAGAAATCTCGGCCTGCGCTTCCAGAAGGCGTTTCATTCTCTTCTACAGATTTCCTGTGCTGTTCTCCAACATATTTCCGATACACCTATAATAAAGGAGAGTTGTGCCAGCTTCTCGCTCATAATGAGAAATCCAGGGGTGAAGGTTTTTTGTTTTTTTCCCTCTGTTCCAGTGTCGGCGGCGTTGGACCGACATGTACGGCGCAGTAAATTATATCGTGGAACCCTCGTCCTATTGATTTTATTTTTTTTCCTCCTGCCATCGTACCTGCGTTGTCCTCCCGCCGCTGAACTTGTATGAACCTGACCTCGCCTGTCCATAGCAGCTTGGCATAGGCACCGGGGCGAGTCATGTGTCGCAGTAATCACACCGTATACTTTCAGACAATTACAGGCTAAGTTAGCAGACAGAAGAATGTAAAGAAAAGCGTCCTGTTAAAGGGAAACACCACGTTATGTATTGCAATGGCTAATAAGATTGCATGGTGAGCCATTCGCAGTCAAATCGCAATACCAGCATTGCAGTGAATGGAGAATGCTAAAGTACTGTGTTAATAAACAGGGCTGGACTTCCCACAAGGCCAACCAAGGCCCGGCCTTGGGTCAGCAGGGAGTAGAGGGGCAGCAGGGGTGTGGAACTCCTATCTCCCAATGCCCAGGACATGCAGTTCTGGAGGTCGGGCGGGTAGTTGTTTTCTACATTTAGCCCTGCTTTGGGCAAGCAGGGCTAAATGTACAGCGGGGAAGCTGTTTTTAGATTGCAAGCCCTCAGGGGCAGGGCCCTCCTTACCATCTTGTCTTAAATTGTGCTGTAATTGTGATGTCTTCCTTATATTGTAAAGCACTGCGCAAAATGTTGGCGCCATATAAATCCTGTATAATAATAATAATGTCGCCGAGATCCCTTGTATGCAGCCTGCAGGTCTGCCATTCTCCATGGGAGGAGGGGGGAGGTGGCGTATAGGGGAGCGCATTGAGGAACCTAGCCTTGGGGCAGCAGAGAGAGTAAATCCGGCCCTGATTATAAACAGTTATTGTTGACCCTTTTTTTTTAATCCTTTTGTTGCATCTCAGTGCTGCTGATCTCCTCCGGTCGCTTTTAGCTACTTCCTGTCTGGATGCACTCACTGAATCGGCTTCCTGAAAGTGACAGCAGCATTGTGCCGGCCTAGTCTTTGATGCGTGTGACAACTCAAGAGCACAATCGGGAGGTAGTTGTCACCTCAACAGGAATTGCTTGAACAAGGACCTTTTCTTCCAGAGATCCAGCCAGCTGCCCTTTTGCAGTAAGGATCCTCTGATGATTCAAGCCCCGTTGTAGCTTTGATTCAAGCTTTCTAGTGAATTCTGTCAATTATTAACTGTTTGTTGGAGCCCTGAAGAAGGAGGGGGACCTTTCCCCCTGAAACGCGTAGGCTGTACCTGATGTTCCTAATCAATAACATTTCTATGGTGTGCATATACTGTACTTTAAAGCTGAACTCTAACTTTACCTCCTGCTTCCCTTGTGGCAAGTCCTTTTCCTGTGTTTAAACTGATTATTCTCAACTCCCTATAAACTTGCATCTCCACAATATAACCCTTTGAGGATGCAGCAGCTATCCAGATCCCACCTTAATTTCCTGTCCTGTCTCCATCGGGCTAAGTTCACAAAGGCGGCACAGTGGGGTGGTAATAACGGGTGGTTGATCCATGTTTCCCCCCCAACTGCCCATCTACAAAGTAACACGGCAGCCGCTCAATACCGTACACATTGCCACGGCGCTTCGCTTTGTATGTGTGGCAAATTCAACTCAGTATGTCACATTTGAAAGACTTCAATACGGCTGTGCCATAACCTTGTGTCAACTGCTTGCCACACATGCCCATTAAAGACTTCAATAGGGCTGTGCCATAACCTCGTGTCAACTGCTTGCCACACGTGCCCATTAAAGACTTCAATAGGGCTGTGCCATAACCTCGTGTCAACTGCTTGCCACACGTGCCCATTAAAGACTTCAATAGGGCTGTGCAATAACCTTGTGTCAACTGCTTGCCACGCATGCCCATTAAAGACTTCAATAGGGGTGTGCCATAACCACGTGCCAACGGCTTACCACGCAGCTGTGGCGCAGTATTGCAATGCAAAATCATCCTTGAGATTGGAAAAACAGGCATTCTGGGGGCCGTGGCAATGCCTCCTGAATGCCTATAACCCACTGCTTACCCGCCTCTGAAAAGCGATCCACCAGGGTGGGTAAACTCTGCGGCTAGTGTGAACAAGGTCTCATTGATCAATCACTTCTCCCGCTAATCAATTAATTTTTTACTTTATGTGAAAGAACGCTTCCCCAGCATTCCTTAAAACATGCCTGCAACCAGTGCGGTGCATGCACAGCTAAAGTCTGCAGCACGCACCCAGTGGGAAGCAAGGAGAAGCAGACACATCTAAAGTGATCCCGTGGACCTTCTCCCCTTGATCCGTGCCATCTTTGCACCCCACTAGCTATCAGTTTTCTCTGCCATCAATAATTTTTTGCTTTATGTGAAATCATGCCATGGGCATTCATTTAAATATGCCCATGGCTAGTCATCTGAATGTACAGGTCAGCAAGGGGAAGCAGGCACGTCTAAAGCGATACCAGGAACGTGTTCTTTCGTATAATTCTTTTTAAAAAGAGCCAAGGCAAATACTGTGACATTTAGAGGAGCCCACTGGCCCTCCCACACAGAGGCGCATCCACAAAAAATGGGCACTGGCATCCCACCCAGCTCCTGGCAACCAGTGATGTCAGTGGTTGCCAGACTGGGTGGGACGCTGGCCAGAGCATCCCTGGTTGCAAAGATTCGGGCAGAGATGTGTATGGGAGAGGGGAGGGGAGAAAAAAAGACAGCTGTCTCCGTGGGCGGCGCCACCCCACACCCTAAAGTGATGCCCAAGGCATGTGTCATATGTGCCATGTCCTGTATATGCTACTGCTTCCACCACACTCAGAGCAAAGAGCAGCAGACAGTCCCCATCACTAGATCTGAAAACAGGTATTTCTTGAAAAAATCCTAATTGCATATTGATCGGGGGAGGGGGCAACAAGTGAAGGTGTAGAAAGCGTATGCTAAACAAGCTTTAAAGGAGGCTTTTAAATCAGCAGGGAGCAAAATGATGGCTGGCCGCCGTTGCTAATTGTAGGGAGAAGCATAAATGGTCACTAATGTCAAGTTTCTTTTATCAGATGTATAGTAACAGCTATTAGCCACCAATGGAAAGTGCTGCATATTGCTGTTAAAGGTGCATGGT
>NW_017307380.1:440760-442085 GCF_000935625.1 Nanorana parkeri
CAATTGTAATGTGTGATAGATGCTGATTCTGGTGACCTGCCATTCACAAGATGGAAATTTGCCAGTGAAATTAGTTTTGGGTTTGATTCAAGTAAATTGGAACAAATTTCGATCAGTTTGAAGCAGAACTCTAGGCACAAATGTTATTAACCCTTGCAGTAGGGCTACCCCTGGTTAACGGCTCCTCCAAGCCAGCGGGCTCTTACACCGGTCTCTTCCAACTTGCTCCCCCTTTGCTGCTGTGGTCTAAGGTCCCTGAGACATCATGTTCTATACACAGTATATAGGACATGTGGATGCCGAGGGATTTTCCATCACTGACACCCATATATGCAATGAGAAGTGCGGGGGTCACCAGGACAGGAAGGAACAAATGGCAATGAAAACATTGTTAGAGATTCCCAATTCCACTAAAAGTGTGATTGTTGTCTGTGGACGGGTTCCACGATGGTAACAACAGCGTACCACGCCTGTGCCGTGGCATGTCAACTGGGTCGGTCTTTGTGCTGATGTGGCGTAGGCATATGAACACAAAAATGTTTTATTACTGGAAACAATGCCGCCTCTTCCCCACCCTATATGCTCCAGCAGTCGGAGGCCCATTGACGGCATCACATACAATGCAGGGTAGATAGCTCTGCATTATACATGAGGGTGCCAAGGGCCCATCTGCAAGTCGGAACGTGGGGTAGACACAAGGAGAATGCCAACTGGTAAAAGTCTTGTACGTAGCTCCCCCAGACATGATTGGACAGGTAACCCTTGCATCGAAGGTGGTAGCCCACTGCAAACGAGGTTTGTTTTGTTTGATTTTTTCATTTTCCTGGCGATAGGCTTTACATGAGATTTTATTTTTCTGGCTTCAAATTCGCTTTAATTCTGCGATATCTACCAAAACCTTAAACATGATTTTTGGGTGGGCTTCCCCTTTAACTTTCAGCTGACATATGCCAAAGCAAAACAAAATTCTAATTACTACCCCAGCTGGATTGAAAAATATTTTTTTGACTTTGAAGGAAAATACACAAGTTTTTGTATATTTGCTCGGCGGCGTTGTATAAGCATATCACGTCCGCTGCTATATTGGGGAGACAGGCTAATAATAGGCTGTACTGAATGACAATGACTAAATGGGTCATTATATGGCAGAAAATGAAAAAAAAAGCTCAAAGTGATACGAATGTATTTCTTCCTACCACAACGTCCAAGCTTAGCACCTGGCACTATTCACGCAGCCCTGCCCATCACCGCCATGACCCTATTACTGCATATTGCATCCTTCAGAGATCAAAGCAAGATTAATGTAATTGCACGCTGTTTGCAAT
>NW_017307380.1:442110-461643 GCF_000935625.1 Nanorana parkeri
GAATCAATCGTTTTATGCCCAAAACGCGCTTTAAAAATGTTGTCAAAAGCAGTATTTACAAAGCGGTTTAGTAACTGTAAAATAGACAATGTTATATAATTGGCTACATAGGTTTAAAGAGACACAAGGCCATTGAGTTCAACCAACAGATACAAATACATATAATAGTATATAAAATAATGTATACATTGGTGGTGAAAGAGGTTTGTTTCTGAAAAGGAAGATACATTGATCAAAATAATAATAAATGAATACTAACAGAGGTAGAAATGGCTGAAGAATAAGCCGGCCATACACCAGTAGAATGTATTTGGCATTTTGCTGACATATTTGCCCCCTTAATAGAGAGACCTGTTACAATCGAAATACTGGAATGGCCATTGTTGAGGCAATCTGCTTGTCAGCTATCTGACCTTGCATACTGTCTCCCAGCTTCTGCGTGCACAGTGTGTGAGGTCAGGTATGTGGCTGGCAACAACTAACAGGCCAGAGGTTTATCTACAAAAAATGATGCCCTGGTGTCCTGCAAAGCTTCTGGCAAGCAGTGACATCACTGGTTGCCAGGAACTGGGTAGGACGCCATCCAGAGCATTGTAGATGTGTAAGGGCCATAAACATCTCCCCACCCAGTTCTTAGCAACCTGAGAGGCTCTGGCCGGCGCCCTGCCCAACTCCTGAAAAACAGTGATGTCGCCAGTTGCCAGGAGCTGAGCGGGACACCAGCCAGAGTGTTCAGCCTGTATATTTATCTCCCCAGCTGCTCTGGTTGCTAAGAGCCAGGTAGGGAGATGTGTATGGCTCTTACGTCTCTCCTTGCCCGGCTCTTAGCAACCAGGGACGCTCTGGCCGGCGCCCCACCCAGCTCCTGGCAACCAGTGACGTAACTGGTTGCCAGGAGCTGGGCGGGATGCCAGGCGGAGCGTCCCTGGTTGCTAAGGGCCAGACAGGGAGACGTGCATAGGAAAAGGTTGATGAGAGAGAAAAAAGTCAGCTGTCCTTGTTGGTCAGCAAGCTTTCACTGATCCATGAAGACATGCCCCACCCTTCAAGTGGCGTCCAGGGCATGTGCCATACCCTGGATACGCCACTGCGTCAGGCTTCATGTAACTGTTAACCTAGTGATGAAAGCTGAAGCGTAAGGCACTAATAAAGTAAGGAAACCTAAATAAAATAAAATTATACTGTATATCTTTTATAAGCAAGCAAGTTTAAATATGTAGATTCTGGCTCAGTAGAGAATGGTTCTCTTTAAAGCTGAATTCTGAGCAGATGTAAAAAGACACAAATTAATGCATCTCTGTAATAAATAAATTGCATCATTAAATACTTTTTTGAAGTAAATCTTTTTTGGAAAGTTCGTATAAATTTATAACAGTTAATGGAAGGGTCAAATTGGTCATTGTTCTTGGCCATAGCTACGAAAAAATCAAAGCGGGCTGGAAAAGGTTTCACAAACAAACAAAATTCTAACAATCAATGTGCTTTATCCTTCGGGGAATCTCCATAATTGGGAAAACCAAAATTCCGAATGATCTTCATCAAGTCTATGATGGAATTATCGAATGTTCTGAAAACGCAAGAAGTTTATCAAAGAAAACTTTTTAGGAACTTAGAGAGCGGCTGAGAATGACTAAAGGAAATTACAAAGCTCCCGAGGTACGGGGAATGAAAATCACGCGAGCCGGTTTGTGCCGTCGGCAGTGCGGTATTTGATGAAGTTGGTTTTGCTGTGGCAATTACGTGGATTGTATTGTGGAATTGGAAGTCATTTGCCAGTCATAAAATATTTTATTGTAATGTTTTTGCTCATATGAAATTGGGATAAGCTCTGGAATTGAAGATAAGGGATGGGCTTTTCACCACTGGAAGCTTTAAACTAGTGGTACAAGGCGGTCTCGGATAATCGTATTTTTTCATCCAACGTAGTTCATTAAAAGAGAACTATGGGGTAACCTTTTTATCCTATAGTTTTCTTTAGGGTCACGGGAGGACATATACTAACCTCCTCCTGTAAACCCAAAGCTCAGTATAGCGCAGGCTATAGATGGCGATATACTGAGAGCGCCGCAGCCGCAGCGGATCGTGACAATACTGTTGAGATCCACCCAGTTGCGTCAGTGACAGCTGGCTCTGCCTATCTAGAGGCAAATCCAGCTGTGCCCGCCCCCTCCACTGTTCTTTCCTCCACTCAGTGCTGGAGGATCGAAGAGGGGAGGCGGGAATCCCTGACAGTCACCGGTCACTGCAGGAAGGCGATCGGGAAGTGAGCGGATCGGCTGCATGTTTCTGCTCACTTCCCAATCGATAGAGCCGAACTGTGACAGCTTCTTTGTCACAGGTCGGCTCTAACTATGAGGATGAGTGGAAATCACTCACCTCATAGTTCCCCTTTAAGGAAAGAGACGGATCGTTCACAAGGCAAACTAGGCAGCCCCATGTTCCAAAATTGTCAACCTGTCACATGGCTCCCATTTGAGATTACAAGTGACCGTTTTAGCACACATCACGCAGGCACTTTTCACTGTTGTCACCTACATGAAACCTGCCCTGAGAAATGCCATACAGCCATGGCTGGAGGGCATGTAGACAGGAAGTAGCTGCAAAGACGTTGCAGAACAGCAGTAGGGATCAGTCCACACTTGAGCTTCTCTGAACAAGGCAGTGCAATGGCCCTCCAACCCAATCAGATGCATGCCAGGCTATTCCCCACCCTACAACTGACCATAAACAAATTAGTGGGTCATTTACCAAATATAGCCATGTGATCATATAAGGTCAATGATGTCGCTGCACCCTGCTCTTTGCTTATGTGGAGCTGCGGGAAGGGAATTCCCCAGCCACAGCTAATTGGGTGGCAATGGAAGGAGCGTCCTTCCATTTTATAAGAAGCCCATTCTGTATTCTGAAGAGCTCAGGTTCAGACCCGGTTCGAACCAGACCTAAGCTCATTCCTAATCCGGAGCACCAAGAAGTAACAAGCGAGGGATAAAAGGTAAAAACTAGCATTGTATTTTTATTTATATATAAGCAAAATGGTAATTGTTTATAATACAAAGTGGAATCCAGTTCAGCCGGCCATACACTGGTAGATTTTCATTTGAACGTTCATTAAAAAAAATCTCATCAGAACTTAATGCCATCAAAGACTTGAGGAATGTTGTTCCAAATTTCATTGGCCAGTCTGGGGAAGAAAAGATGTCAAATCCCTACATCACTATAGCAGGACATTGAGAGGGTTTTTCACAAAGCCGCCAAAGGCAGCCGTGTGAATAACCGACCCGAAGGGAAGTGAGCGGAACACTGTTCAGCTATTCACTTCAGGCTTATAGAGCTGATTTCAGCCGTACATCGGTTGAAATCAGCCGTACATCAGCTTGCTTCGGCTGGCTTAGGGTCAACCGAACATGCTCTGGATTTTCGGCCGACCCGAAGTGCAGAATGAATTCGACTCAGCCAATCCAACATCTGGTTCGGCTAAGCCGAACCTCCGACAGGCTACTCGCTATCTCATAAGGGCCGAACGGCAGGGAGTGAATTCTGCTTGGCTATTCTGCTCGGTACCTCCGTGGTACCAAGCAGAATAGAAAAACAGTGAAAAACAGTTGGAAAAAAAAGTAGAAAACAATTGGGTGGAGCTAGCAGTGACAGCTAGCTCTGCCCAACTGTTTCCTATTGGCCGGAACCTACTAGAGCACGTCCCGGACAATGAATAACTGGGCGGAGGGTACCATGACATCATAGCCGGCTCCGTCGAGTTCTCATTGTGTAATGACAGTTCAGCATCCCCGCATTGGGCCGCTGCGGGTTTCGGCCATCATCGGCTTTCACTTCGGCTCAGTCGAACCGAAGCATATGCCTTTGGCTCGACTGAGCCACTCGGCCAGCTTCGGGAGCTGTACAGCAGCCCTTCGATTGTACTGTACCGAAGGGCTCAGGCGGCCGAAGCTAGCCAAAGGATCAGCCAGAGCTACGGTGAATAACCCTCTCAGTCTACGTTTCTTTACGTTCAGCTAGCTTTGTGAATAACCCTCTCAGTCTACATTTCTTGTGTGGAGTCTTTGGAAGATAGAAGAACCTGTCAGGCGGTTTAATGCTCTAGATTCTACAAACACTGAAATGTCAATCATGGGTGGACTGACCCTTTAAAAAGACTGAAAAAATGAGCAAAGTCTCTTTAAAGTCTACCCTACCACTGACTTATGCTCAACCCCCCCACTCCATGGCTCCATCTATTATTCTTATAGACTGGCCAACATCTTCCTCTAGGAAAAAAGATCCCCCCGCAGAAAGTACTGAAAGAGTCAGCCCACTTGTACGTGACTCAGATGAGCCGTTGGAAAGTTGTGATGAGTTTGGCAGAACATGACTGACATCATTTTTACACTGACACAGTGATGCCCTTTGCTGATACATGTGATCACAATCTGTACATCTTCAGACTCCTCTGTGGCTTCTCTTATTGACAGCACTCAATTCCCTCGATGACTTGAAAGGGAGCTCTCTGCAGCTTTAAAGCATATTGAATTACTCCCTGTGGGGGTAACATATCAAAAGACTCAGCTGCAGCATGGAGCGGAGAAAACAAACATTTATATTTATATGTGTGAATGTGTGTGTGTGTGTATACATAGAGATAGATAGATAGATAGATAGATAGATAGATAGATAGATAGATAGATAGATAGATAGGTAGATCAGATAGATATTAAAATGGCATACGATATGTATTAATGTAGTAAAGAAGATAGACAGATAACAGATAGAGAGAGAAAGAATAGATCGATAATAGATAAAAAAAAATAGATAAAAGATATTCAAGTAATATTTTAATATATTTACATATTTTAATATTAAAATTAATATTAAATGTATAAAAGCAGAAAATATAAAGATATATAGAAAGGATGGATGATAGAAGATAGTGTACTAGTTCATCTCTAAGATGTTCAGTAGGGTTGAGGTAAGGGCTCTGTGAAGGTCACTGGAGTTCCTCCACACCAAGCTTATTAAACCATTTCTTTATGGAGCTTGTTTGTACATAGGGGACAGTTATGGTGGAACAGAAAGGGCCTTCACCAAACTGTTGCCAGAAGGTTGGGAGTACACAATTGTCTAAAATGTCTTCCGCTGTAGCAGACTTTTTGGCCATATAGTGTTTGTGGGAATTGTTTTACCTTTTCTGCAACGGTTAACTATCCTGGAGTTTAAAATCCTGGAGTTCTTCTTTAATTATTAAAATTTGTGATTCCTCTTCATGCCCAAGGAGAACCAAAAGCAGCCTCCCTCCAATGCAAAATATCTCCAGGCCAGAAGGGGCACTGTGCTCTTCTACATGTTTATGGTCCATGGTGGGGTACATTATGGGTACGAGGTAACATATATGAAATAGACATGTGTGATTCGTTTCGTTACGAATCGAAATTCGTACGAATTTTCCTGAAAAAAATGTTCTACCCTCCACTGAAAGTAAAGGGCCGTGGGTTGGCATGGGCTTCTTTTCAGAGTCCAAGGAGTGCCTGCTTGTCATCATCTGGATTTCATTGCATGATCTTCCAAGGCCATGGAAGAATGGCCACAGCCAATCAGTGGAAAAACAACCTAAGATAAGCACTAAATAATCAGGCAGCAGTGCAGTTTGATATGCCAGACCATGCGATGTTCAGATTGAGTTGTAGACTGAGAACATAAAAGACCCAACAGGAACCTTTTGTTGGTATCTGTAGACTGAAACCAAAGTTGGGGTTTCCATTGGTCATTCCATATAGGATCTGATTCTGGTCCTAGGCTCCTGGAGAGTCCAGTCTTTGTGATGGTCCTTCAGCAAACTGGCATCAGTATGCTGTGCAAAAGGAGCGCAAAAAAGGTATAATTAACGAGTCATACAAAACGGAGGGTTAAGATCCAATCTTTTATTAATTAAACTTGTAGAATTAAAGGCGACGTGTTTCGGGTGGGGTGTTAAACTCTCCCTTCTTCAGGACTAATGTGTAAAAGAACATAGACAATGTTATAACATTAGTTACAGGTTAAAAAAAATACAGGAGTCCATCAATATCAATTGATGGACATAACAGACATTAATAAATACAAATCCATATAAAAGTATATGCAATAATATATACATCGTTGGTGAAAAAGCGTTGTTTCTGAAAAGGAAGAAACATTGATTAAAAGATGAATAAGTGAATTCTAACCAGGATACTACAATGACCGCATGGTAAAGCTGGCCATACACCGGTTGAATTTCTTGCATTTTTGGAACGTTCCTTCAATGTTCTAATAGTTAATGTGATCAAATCAGCGATCAATTAAAAAAAGAAATTGAAGGAGCAGGATGGAAAATTTTTCTTGAATGGACAAAATTCTAACAGTGAATGTAGTTTTCATTCGGGGGAACTCCATTCAGTTACAAAATCGAATAAATCAAACCAAATTGTAAACGACATTCATCAAGCCTCTGATGGCATTATCGAATGTTCTGACCAGATTTTTTTGTATGAACGCTCATACAAAAATCTACCAGTGTATGACCAGTTTATGTATATGTACTGCAACTATAATAGTTACAGTAAGCTCATCTCATTTCTTCATGCATCTAATAAAACAAACATTTCATTAATCTGTGACCGAGCTCTTGACAAGGGAGGTGCATGGAGTGCGGCCTGGGTGACGCCATCAGAAGGGTTGAAACCAAAATGACTGGCAGTCATTTTGGTGTCACCCCCACCCTGAAAAGTCAGGCACTCAGTCATGGACCGAGAGACCAACAGCTACACCAGAGAGTAGGAGACCAGGTGGCTAACCTTGTCCCGCTGGATGAGTGTTCCTCCTCTCATTCATCCAACACCAAGATCACAACCAGCAGGTAAGTGCGTAATTACCTGGCACTGTGTGACACCCGGCATGGTGAAGCCTCTGGTTCTTGAAACATTTGTAGCAGCCACTTCTCCAGGACCATGGGAGCATCTGTTATTGGTAGGGTTGCCACGTTTTCTTCAAGTGAAACCCGAACACTTTAGCACCGCGTGCATCAATTTTTTGTGGGGGAGAATATAGAGGGAAGAGTGAGGAGAGGCAGCCAGAAGAAAGAACAAGAAGAGACAACCAGGAAAGGGAGTAAGGAGACCGTCTATCGAGGACTACAAATCACAGCATTACATTATACAGCAATACAAAATAATATGATGCTACATACTCTGTGTTGTTCTGGGTTGGCGCCCTGATGTATCCAGGTGGCCTGGTAGCCTGTGCTGGCTCTCAGATGGATGTGCGGGCTCTCAGATGGATGTGCGGGCTCTCAGATGGATGTGCGGCTCTCAGATGGGCTATGCAGCTCTCAGATGGGTTGTGCGGCTCCAAGGTGGGCTGTGCAACTCTCAGGTGGGCTGTCAGGGTCCGCAGGCGGGCAGCACAGGGTCCGCAGGCGGGCAGCACAGTGTCAGGGAGCTGGAGGAGGAGAAGGCAATGACAGATATGGCTGCCGAGGTCCCCGGCAAGTGCGATCTCGGGCAGCCGCATCTGCCTGAAACCGTATCTTCCTCTAAGCTGTGGGTGCCTGTCAACAGGCCCAGGCTACCCGCAGCTCAGAGGAAGATCCAGTTTCAGGCTTATGCGGCTGCCCGAGATCGCACTTGCCGGGGACCTCGCAGCTGCATCTGTCGGCATAGAGGGTCTTGTGTCCGGATGCCAGCTGGCTGGACACCTGGACACAAAACTCCAAAACCGGGCTGTCTGGGTGAAAACCAGATGGGTGGCAACCCTAGTTATTGGTGGGGACTACTCCTCTCAGTCTGACACTAGAACCCCCAACCTCCTTCTGCTTTCCCCTCTAATTCTTTATAACGAATCTCCTACACTTTCCATCGCCTGGTAAAGCAGCCTGACCTTCTGCAGAAGCTCCGTCCATATACAAAAGGCTGGCATGGCTCCCCAGCTTCCACAACACGAGGCCCTGCCTGCACGATCCCTCCAAACCGCCAATGTTTGACTTCATTACTTGGTGGTTAAAGTGCCAGGAGCTCCGGGCACAACATGCGTCAGTCATCACATTCCTAATATTCTCCATAAAGGATGATTTATGATGTGCCTGGAGCTTTGCAAAGATAATAGAAAGAAAATATGCTGCAAGTGTTTGATAAATATACGGAGCGGGACTCGGAGATCCAGCCCAAAAATTCTGCTGCCCCACAGATTATTTTCTCTGGAAGATCAGAGAGTCGAATCGCTCAGACATGGCGGTCCATGAGCACGCAGAACCTTAGACATAGAAAAACGACTTGCAGAAGGCGACTGTTATATTAATATTCTACAAAGTTAAAGCTGAACTCCGGCCTTCCCTTCAGTCTTATATCTGAACTCCGGCCTTCCCTTCAGTCTTATATCTGAACTCAGGTCTTCCCTTCAGTCGTGCACAGTTGTACCGGCTCCTCTCCTGGACTGTAATTGCTTCCTCTGTTATCACTGCACACTGCGAGCATCTCACAATGTGCATTAGAAGCTGTAGGAAGTCAGATAGAGCCCGCCTCATCCCCAGTGCCGGTGCTAGGATTCTTGCCTACAAGGTGCATTTTTGCGCCCCCCTCCCCGAACCTCCTTCCCCCCTCCCCCTCCCCAAAAAAACATAGCGCAAGCATCGGGGCATTTTGGCAAGTACAAGTACTTGTCAAAATGCCCTGTTTTTTCCGCCCTCACCCTGCAGCGCCCTCAGTTGCCTTGCGGTAGCGCCGGGCCTGCTCATCCCTTGGTTGGGGGATGTCCACCATTCTCTAGCTCTTTCCTTCTCAGCTTGATTGTCCCTGGCCGGCCCAATTTGTTCGAACACCGGGGCCCCGCACTGCCGATGGGCTTCTCAGTGAGGGAGCGGGTCCTGTGACTCACCTCCCCTCCCGGCCGCGTCCATAGTAACAGGCGGCGGGAGGGGAGGTGAGTCACAGGAGGCGTGTGTGTGTCACAAGCCCCGCCCCTGCAGTGCTCAGATCGAAACTCCCTGGCTGCGGTCCTCTGGCTGGGTAAGTGCGAGCGCCGGGGGGGAGGGGGGATAGTAGCTGTGTACTGCTATTTCATGTATTTCATGTAATCAGACAAGTGGATTATAATGGGGAATATTACACTGTAATGTTCCCTATTATAATCTATTTCTCTGATTAAATGGTTTCAGGTAGGCATGTGATCGATCAAAGTTTGAGACTACGTTAGAATGTGTGACCAGTGACATTTTAACACAATCTCGCCCAGTTTTTCGGCGGTGGAATAGGTGAAGAATTCCAACGCTTTCTCTGCTGTTCCAGGACAGATCGGCATCGCAAATCGCATGTGCAGGAGAACCGATCTGCTCTGAAACAGCTGATCGGTCCTGAAATGTCACTTCTCTCCAACTTTGTGAGTCGGAGAGAAGTGACATTTCAGGACCAATCAGCTCTTTTAAGGCAGATCGGTTCTCCTGCACATGCGTTGCCGATCTGCCCTGAACAGTTGGGAAAGTGCTGGAATGCTTCACCTATTGGCGGTCACACATTCCACCGCTGAAAAACTGGGCGGGATTATGTTAAAACGTGTGACCACGTCACCTGTCACACATTCTAACCCAGTCACAGCCTTTGATAGAACACCGCCATCAGGGGGGTATGGCCGGTACCCATGTGAGGGGTCTGGGGGGCCTCTTACATGGGTATCAACTGTATCGGTGCGGCATGGCAGAGATGATAGGGGAGGGGGTGGAGGAGGCCGAGCCCCAGCAGCAGCAGGTAAGAAGAGTTGGGAGGAGGTACAGGTAAAGGGATCCCGACAACCAGACCAGACCACCTGGGACCCTCCAGAGCCCACCATAGAGAGTCTCAGGTGGGCTATGCAGGATCTATGGTGTGCTCTGCAGGGTGTCAGGTAAGTCCAGCACGCTACTGCAACATTAGAGACCGCTGGGGGGGGGCAGTACATGGGACTTGTAGTTCCACTACAGCTGGAGGGCCGCAATTGCCCACACCAGACCTAGGGTGATCTGTATGCAAATGCAGCCTGCCTAGGAACGTCCACTCCTCCAGACTAAGATCCAATCAGCCAAACATTATGATATTTGCATAACTCCTCCCAAGAGCCAGCACACTGCTTACATCAGAACTGAAGGCTCTTGAGAGGCGCACCGAGGCAGATTTCTGTGATGTTTTCAGGAAGCTATGTACAGCATCACCAGCCCTAGTTTGTCTGCATTGCATAGAGAAGTACAGGCACCCAACGATAACATCACTGAGTCTAAAGTATGATTTGCAATGAAAATCGAAAGGTTTTATTTAAAAGAAAAATGTATTGGCGTGGTGATGAGTGAGGAGAGGGACCAATAAAGGCCAAACATAGGCAGATTAAACGTCAGCTTCAGCTTAGTACACAGGTAGATGGACTACATTTTCTGGAGTGCCGTCTATAAACACCGCTGCAGAACACACATACAGGAGGCTAGTGCGCCTTCGAATGCCTGTGACTGAGCTGTCACTAGACAGTGCGAATCACAGGCAAAATGTGCAGAGCCAATCAGAGTAGCTCTGTACCTGGTGATTGCTGTAGAACAATCACAGCAACCACACATTTATACTCAACTTGTGTTTACAAACATTTAGCCCTCCCTTTCAACTTACAACTCAGGAAGGAGGATTGCAGGAATGAAAGGATCCGCAGCAGCAGATTCAAGATGGGGGGATGGGTTGAGTGGATTTAAACTGCTACTGACCACCAACAATGGTTTTACGTAATGGAGTTTCGCGTATAGATATTTTTTCCCGGTACACGCCGATACCGATACCGGAAGTCTCATTAAGGAAGCCAGGCGTTGTGTAATGACTCGCCACCTGGCTTCCCGATTAGCAGGGAAGCCATCTCCGTGCTTCCTCCTCACCAGGTGATGAGGGAGCATGAAGCCAGCTTTCCAGCCAATCAGGAAGACGGGCGCTGCGTCATCACATGACGCCCGGCTTCCCGATTAGCAGGGAAGCCATCTCCGTGCTTCCTCCTCACCAGGTGATGAGGGAGCATGAAGCCAGCTTTCCAGCCAATCAGGAAGACGGGCGCTGCGTCATCACATGACGCCCGGCTTCCCGATTGCCCAGCTTCCCAACCATTCAGGAAGCCGAGCAGTGAGTCATCACAAGTGAGGAGGGAGCATGGAGCCGGCTTCCCTGCCAATGAGGAAGCCGGGCAGCGTGCAATGACCGAATGGCATCGGAGCATTTGGGCGAGTACGAGTACTGACCCAAATACTCGGCATCGGCACCGATATTAGTATCGTTATCGGTGCATCCCTAGTTAAAATGCCACTGGCCACCAATCAATGTGGAATTGTTTTTTTTAAAGGTGGGGGTAGGTTTCAAGTGCTACTGACCACCAATAATGAAACAGGGTTATATGCCATTGACTACCAATCATTGCTATAATTGGCTTCATTGGGCGTCTTTTAAAGGCTAAGCTCACTTTTTCCACCTCAATATCAGCGCATTTCATTTCCAAAAAAGGTTGTTAAAACTTGGCTCACCTTGGGGTGCCTACTTTCTAAAAAAGTGGTTATTTTGAGGGTTTTTGTTGTTTTATTTGATATGTATTACAATTTTAGTCCTTTTTTTCCCCTCATATAGAAGCAGTATGAAATACCACCAAGAGAAAGCTCCATCTGTCTCAAAAATGATATAAACTTTATTTGGGTAATTGTCAGTCAAACTATCACAGCACTGAAAACTGAAGAATGGCAGGCTATACAATCCCACTACCATTCACAGTCTTGTGCCTATGCTCTCGCTCCTACATTACAGCCTATCATCCTCCCTACAACATCCATTCTCTCAGCCCCTCCCTCCCCCACCCCCCCCTTCAGTGCCCCTTCCGTGGTAGCTACGTGGAAGCGGTCCAGACAAACACATAGTAAAAGAAAAAAAAAGGAGGGGAGGAAGAAGCAAACAGTACACTAGTTATCAATGCGTCCCATATATTTATTGCCGTTCCTATTACGACTGATCGATTCCATCCATAGCTTAGGTCGCGTACGGTCAAACCAGTCCAACATTCTATTGAATCTTCCGTTCTTTATTGATATTAACCTGAATTTTGCGGGATCACTGAATTTGCCTTTTGTATAGATTTCCCATGTTCTTCTGCAGATAGGCACATATGCCTGTGGGTGAGACTCCAGCCCCATGAGAACCATTCTGTACCATGTAACCTCCCTACCTCGGAACTACATCTCACAACAGTGAGGGAGGAGCAAGACTGTGAATAACGTCTTCCTGAATGGGTGTGAAGAATGACATTAGGCACGCAAATACAGAAGTAGCAAACCTGGTCAGACTGGACGTGCCACCTATTGATGGCCGAAAGGTGGAGTTGCCTAGCATTCACACAGGGACAAGGAGGGGGAGGCCAGGTTACTTGCACCTTTATGAGCCTGGAGTATTTTTATTGCAGCTTCCAGCTGTCATTACTGCATTTGAGCTCTCAAAGTGACACTAAACTCAGGAGCTAAATCTTCAAAATACATTCAAGGACCTTAACTATTAACAACAATTGTATCATATTTGTGTATCACTCGGCTGTAGATCCTCCAATCATCTCTGAATCGGTGCTGACACTGTCCTTCCTTGTGGAGGGGGGCTACTTTTGTTCCCCATGGTCCCTGTGTGTGTTGTAGTCACCGCTCCAAGCTCACTCCTGTGATGGACTACAAACTCATGTTTAGTTTACTAATTTGTAGTGATGCACCAAAATTTCCGCCACTGAAACATATAGGCCGAAAATGGTAATTTGGACAAAATGCAGAAAGTACCATTTTTGACTGAAATTGCGGTGCATCCCTAGTTTCTCTCTCTCTCTGCTGGGCTCTGCTCTGTGTCCCCTCTGACACAGGGCAGCATCCAGCAGGGAGGAGAGAAGCCTTCAGGAGGCCAAGCAGAGCACTGTCACCGGTCTGAGTCACAGGAGGCCGAGCCCTCTCCCACACCGCCCCACTTGGCCTCATGTGAAAGGCAGAGACTCAGGATGGAGAGCGAGGAGGAGAAAACTCTCAGCGGTGTCACAGGAGGCTAAGCTCTCTTCCCGCACCACCCACTCAGCCTCTGTGACAGCTGTCAGGAAGCAGAGCAGGCACCATCAGTTAATGATCAGCTGATCACTGAGTGTTTGTAGATAATTGAGGACATAGTATGTTTACTGTGTCCCCAATTATGAATGAACAGGAGGTGCTCTACATCCCTTCCTGTTCATTCATAACAGGGGCTGCAGAATACGAGATTTAGAACTCTGTGTCCTCAATCTCTTTTTCTTTTTAAAAAGGGAAAAATCAGGGGTCTGTTTATACCCCTCATATTTGTCCAAAGCCCCCGAAAGTAAAGTAAAAATAAATAAATAAATGAAAACAAAAATAAAATATTTAAAAACATTTTTAAAAGGTCAGAAAAAAATTATAATTTTCACTTTCGGCTTGTTAAATTTTTTTCTTTTTGGTTTCGGTCTCAAAATTCAATTTCGGTGCACCTCTACTAATTTGTATTGAGATTGTAGTTCATCACAGGAGCAAGCTTGGAGCAGTGACTATTTTACAACACATACATGGATCATGCGGAACAAAAGTAGCCCCCCTCCAGAAGGAAGGACCATGTCAGCACCAATTCAGAAATGATTTGAGGATGAGCTTGGGCTTCTGACTGACAGACAGCAACAGCCAATGAGAATCGGAGATGGGCCCAATGTACAGCGCTTGCAGAGTGAATTGCTGCTGCTCGGCACTAGGGATGAGCTCAACCTTGGACCAAACCCCATCCTTACCTAAGCTCCACCAAACAGGAAGGAAGTTCCTTTTGCTGCTGCTCAATCAGTTGCGGCCAGGGAATTCCCTGCTTGCAGCTGCACATAAGCAATGGGGTGGGGTACAGTGATGCCAGTGACCTTATATGACCACATAGCTATATCTGATCTATGACATTGACTTAATATGGCCATGTGGCAATATAAGGTCATTGATGTCAGCACAAGCATCCCGCCCCTTTGTATATACGCAGCCTGAGGGTGGGGAATGCCCCAGCTCACAGCAGATTGGTCAGATGACCCCGTGTAGCTTCTTGGTTCGGAGGAGCTCAGCTTTAGACCAGGTTTAGTTCTACGTGAGCTCATCCCTATTCAGAACCGAAGAAGTGGTAATGATCAAATTGATATGAAAATCAGGCGATTAGTCTCCCGAAAATGTACAAATTTGTCCACGGAGAATAATGAATATAATGAATCAAGTTGGCCATGGATGATACATTATGTCACAGGTAATGGGCACTAACTAATCTTCTCAATGGGTGCAATTGTGAGGTTTTTTTCACTGCTGGAGAATTCTTTATTTTTGTAATGACATCACTTGACCTTTCCCTTATTACGATGTGATGGGGCAGCAGAGTTGAGACTCTCTCTTGGCAGCAGAGTTGAGGTACAGGTACCCGAACGCCTTCATTTTATGGGAAAGGGTTTCAGCAGGCTGGTTCCTTATTGGCTGTTGTTGGCTATCAGTACCTGTCCAGTGCTATCAGCCTGTTCATTCAAGATTTCACCAATGTGGAGAAGCACTCAGTACAGAGGCTCCTCCCCATTCAGAAACTATTGATAGTAGCAAAAATATGGGTGATAAATGGGTGCGGTTACTGGGGGCGTGGCCACTAAAGGGTGTGGCCACTGAGGGGTGTGGTCACTGAGGGGCGCTGTAAAGCTTTCTCGCACAGGGCGCCTAAAGGCCTAAGGCCGGCCCTGAGTGTAGCCCACTCGCCCATCCTCATGGACATCCAAAATCCCCATGAATATACCAACCCATTCCCAAACACGCACCCCCTTGCCTCTGTACACTGAATGAAATCATTGTTATGGTCGTAAACTCTGTTTAATGTTTTTCCTAATTATTGCAAATTGCGCAGAAATATGTCATTACAAAGAAAAACGAAATATCACACATTATACTTAATCTAGAACTCCAGGCAAAAGCCAGAATTTTGGGATTGCAGTTACATTCTCCGCACGTCTGTGCTACTCTAATCTCATTTCTACAACCCTCTGCTATGTGAACAGTTCACCCCTAAAATAATGAGCATGGTGATCATCCATCTGATAGGTAGCTTTAGAAAAAAAAACAGGCTGCTGAAGCTCTTTTTTATTGGTCACATCTCCTCCAGCAGTCTGCTCATTGGACAATGAAGGGGCAGCAGTACCTTGATGACATAGGAGGTCTGCTGTTCAATCCTGTAAGAATGTCTACAGAGCTAGACTGACAGTATGGTGCAAAGCAAAAAAAACCCTTCCTCAGTTGGAGGGCTTGCTGATTCCTGACAAGAAGCAAATATAAAGATGTATTCAGGTCTTCCTACTAGCTATAGAATATATATATATATATATGGGATGCACCGCTATTTCAGCCGCCGAAATGTATTGGCCGAAAATGGCACTTTTGGAGAAATTCAGAAAGTGCCGTTTTTGTTTCCCGAAATAGCAGTACACCCCTGGTTTCTCTCCTCTCCGCTGGGCACTGCTCCGTGTCCCAGCGGGGAGGAGTGAAAATGTCACAGGTAGCCGAGCGCTGCGCGAGGAGAGTGCTGTGAGCGGCCGGCGTCTCTCCTCCCCGCACCACTCAGCCTCCTTTCACAGATCAGGAGAGCGGCGGTGTGGGGGCGGAGACAGCTCTCGAAGCTTTCACAAGAGGCCGGCCGGCGAAGCAGGGGAGGAGTCAGCTGTCAGATCGAGCTCTTCTCCCCGCACCGCCGATCCAGGATGGAGAGCGGGTACAAGCAGTCAGTGATCAGTGATCACTGAGTGTTTATAAATAGCTGAGGACATAGTATGGTTACTATAGCCTCAGTTATGAATGAATGGGAAGTTATCTAAATCACCTCCTGTTCATTCATGATTGTAGAAATAAAGTTTTAAATTAAAGTTTAAACTTCACTGACCTATGTTATTATTATACTATACATGAAATATAATGTATTTGAGCTCATATATACGTTAAGCTGAACTCCATGAGTTGCACAAAAAGTTCACTTGTACTGGCAACCATTAAATACTTGTAAAGTCTATGGGTAGATCGGGGTGGGCAACTCTGGCCCTCCAGATGTTAGGGAACTACAAGTCCCATGAGACAATGCAAGACTGACAGTCACAGGCATGACTCACAGAGGCATGTTGAGTTTTGTAGTTAAAGAACAGCTGGAGGGCCAACCCCTGGGGTAGAGGAATTAGGTGTAATACTTACCTCTATCTGCGGAACCGGTCCCCCAAAGTCTCTTCCCTAAGATGCTCCAGCTGGCAGTCACATGCTGACATCATCACATAGAATGCAGGACCAATAGCCCTACTTTGTATGCGAGGCCGGCAAGGGACCGCCCACAACCCAGAGTGTCGGAGAGAAGAGGAGAGCGCCAATGCCTGCCAGAGGGAGGAATAAGCCATGTTTTATACCTTATTCCTCTACCCCCTTGACTTAGCAATTATTTAACATTTTCGGTTTGGGAACACAAAAACTACCCTGTTGTGTACCCCCTTAAATGTTGGTGATCAGTGGTGAGTGTCCCTTTAAATGTTGGTGGTCAATGGTGTATTCCTCCTTCAATGTTCATGATCAATGGTATGTTCCCCCTTAAATATTGTTGATCAATGTTGTGTACCCCCTTAAATGTTGGTGATCAGTGGTGAGTGTCCCTTTAAATGTTGGTGGTCAATGGTGTATTCCTCCTTCAATGTTCGTGATCAATGGTGTGTTCCCCCTTAAATATTGTTGATCAATGGTGTATACCCCCTTAAATGTTGGTGATCAGTGGTGAGTGTCTCTTTAAATGTTGGTGGTCAATGGGGTATTCCTCCTTCAATGTTCGTGATCAATGGTGTGTACCCCCTTAAATGTTGGCAATCAATGGCTGGCAATGAGTGTATAAGCGAGTCTGGTGGGGCTCTATCCAGAGCCACAGTGACTATGCTTGGGTGGAAATGGTGACGACGTCTCTTTATTTAATGTAAAAGACACCTACTCACCCCATCGAAGGCTTTTTAAACTCTGCTTGCACACATTCACTTTTTTCTTTGCTGCTACTTCCACGTGACACTGTGAACTTTTCAACGGATTCACCAAAGATGCTCCCCACGACAGGCAGTGGGGGTACACGATGCTTACTGGGGCTGGAAGCATGCATGCCTGATTCATGAATATGTGTGTGGCATCATGAATATTAATGAGGGATCAGCTTATTTACGTCACACTATACTTACAGAAAGAGAGAGAACATAGGGATAAGATTATACATGAATATATTTCTCAATGATCGCTTAGATATGTTTAAGTGGTATATTAGAATGACAGGTTTAAATCTGAACTCTGGGAATTGCATAAATATTACCCTTGCAGTACGGAGGGGGGGCTCAATACATTCAGTGTGGCCCTATTCAGCACTGAAGTTGCATTAATTTTTCACCAAGATCTTGTAGTGATGATGGGAGAGTCGGACCAATATCCTGGCATTGTCATCTTGGAATATGTCCGATGTGCCATCAGGGAAGAAAAAATCAATTTATGGAAAGACCTGGTCATTCAGTATATTCACGTAGCAGCTGACCTCATTTTTCGGGCACATAATGTTGCTGAACCTAGACCTGACCAACTGAAGGGACCCCAGATCATAACACTTATCCAATTAAAGGCTCTGACCTATTTGCGTAGCTAAATCCAGTAATTGACTTTTTTCTTTTTAGGCCAGGAAGTATAGTTTGGTACTTGCCGTTGTTATGTATTTGCAACAGTGTAGCAAATTCCGCAAACAACGCAGTAAGGAGCAATGTTGTCATATTCATTCCATGTGGCTGAAATTGTTTATAATGAACAAAGAAAAAGTCTAATAAACAGACAGAAAAATAAAGAGTATCTGGATGTGTATCCAGGTGCACCAGATTAAAGTGGCTACTGCAGAATGTTGATCCACTATGTATCCCATTGCCTCTGAGGATCAAAAAGGAAACTTTTTCCTGTTGGAGTCACCGGTCATGCATTAAAGTGACACTAAACTCAGGAGTTAAATCTTAAAAATGTATTCAAGTACCTTAACTATTATCAAAAATGTATCTTATTTGTGTATCACTCGGCTGTAGATCCTCCAATCATCTCTGAATTGGTGCTGACACTGTACGTCCTTCTGGAGGGGGGCTACTTTTGTTCCCCATGGTCCCTGTGTGTGTTGTAAAGTAGTCGCCGCTCCAAGCTCACTCCCGGGATGGACTACAATCTCATGTTTAGTTGACTGATTTGTATTGAGATTGTAATCCATCCTGGGAGTGAGCTTGGAGCGGTCACTACTTTACAACACACACAGGGACCATGGGGAACAAAAGTAGCCCCCCCTCCAGAAGGAAGGACAGTGTCATCACCAATTCAGAGATGATTTGAGGATCTACAGCCGAGTGATACACAAATAAGATACATTTTTGAAAATAGTTAAGGTACTTGAATAAATTTTTAAGATTTAACTCCTGAGTTTAGTGTCACTTTAATGCATAATGCATGATACACAAATAAGATACATTGTTGTTCATATTTAAGGTACCTGAATGCATTTTTAAGATTCAACTCCTGAGTTTAGTACTACGTTAGTGTTGTTTTTGCCTTCCTCTGGATTAAATGAGGATGCAAGGCGGAACCAGATCATCCACAAGGCACCCTAGGCCTGGGGCCCAATGGATGTCCAAGGGGGCCCAGCTTCATGCTCCTATAGTAAGTCCCCCCCATTCACACTTTTCATCAACTTGAACCTTTTGCACCTTCTTGCATGTTTTTAACAGGGTTATTCACAAAAGGGTGAAGAGTTTGGAGAAGGCAGGAGACGAGAACAATCTAGGCCAAACTAGCCGATTTGGAAAAATTCTCCAATTCCGCTCACTTTCCAGTTCAGCTATGGTGTCCTAAATTGTTCACTTCTCCGGCCTTCTCCAAACTCTTCTAACCCTGTAGGTGTTTTCAGGGGTGTGCATGTTTTTTTTTGGGGGGGGGTGCCATTGGAAAGCTAGTTACTAGGAGGAGACAGTTGAAAAACGTGCATTACCTCCATTTTTCAGGCACTCCCAATTGAAGTCCATTGGGCCAAAAGCGTGCAATTCTGCCCAAAGATAAGCTCATGTACTTTTTTGTGCTTCAAGTGACAGGCAACAAAAACCTCAATGTATGAATGGCCACCATTAACATGATTGGGATTCGCCATTGAAGGAGAACTATGGGGTCAGTGTTTTTCCCCATAGTTCTCCTTAGGGTAACGGGAGGACACAAACTAGCGCCCTCCCGTTACCCTAGGCTCAGTATACATTCTGCCCAAAGATAAGCTCATGTACTTTTTTGTGCTTCAAGTGACAGGCAACAAAAACCTCAATGTATGAATGGCCACCATTAACATGATTGGGATTCGCCATTGAAGGAGAACTATGGGGTCAGTGTTTTTCCCCATAGTTCTCCTTAGGGTAACGGGAGGACACAAACTAGCGCCCTCCCGTTACCCTAGGCTCAGT
>NW_017307380.1:463081-463750 GCF_000935625.1 Nanorana parkeri
TCACGGCAGAGAGCAGTGACAGGATCGAGAGGTGAGCGAACGCCGGTATGTGTTCGCTCACCTCCCGATCTACTGAGCCGACCTGTGACAGTCTCATTGTCACAGGTCGGCTAGAACTATGAGGTGAGTGAAAAGCACTCACCTCATAGTTCTCCTTTAACATGATTGTGATTCTTCATGTTGAGCGTTGGGAAACACACAACAATGAGCTCAGGTGTAAATGGGGGCATACCCAGGGGAATAGGGGTCTTGGTCAAAGATGGGTACCTGCCTGTCAAGACCTCATGTACTCGTAGGCAGTTGGTGTCTGATGGGTCATGCCATTACAGGCAATGGAAATGGGTTTGGCTGTCGCAATCCTTATCAATGTACATCAATAGGATGGGGGTAAGGGCAAAGCTCCCAAGGGCCCCATTCTTCCTTTTCCTGTCTCTGTAAGCAGAATTTAGTTACTGATACAATGTTTTCAGCCCGCCCCTACAGTATATACGGTTCCTCTGGGGCACCACGGACAGTCCTAATTTCAGGCACTTCAATTGGCGAGGGTGTTTGCTGCGTGGCACGGAGAGGTAGAGAGCCCGCAATATCATCCATTTATCCGTTTCTGCTCCAGAATCAGTTGGAATGTACTTATCTGATTCCCTCCACCCTCACAAATCCCCCCCCCCC
>NW_017307380.1:463850-470240 GCF_000935625.1 Nanorana parkeri
CCCCCCCCCCCCGTCCTCCCAGAAATGGAATCTCAGGTAAAATTGATTTAGGTGATATTGATTTTTATGAGAGTCTTTTTTCTCAGACTGACAAGAAATACCCAGTGTCAGCCCTGACATCTATTAGAGGAGTGCTGCGGCTCAGCCACCAAGCTGAATACAGATGACAGAGCGTGGTGGGGGTGGGGTAGAGGGGGGGGCGCTACATGGATTTCCAATGAGACACCTACATGTGCGCCAACGCAACGTCTACTCATCGGAGGAAAATAACATTGTATCTGAGCTTATGGATTGTATTATCTAAGAGGAGCAAGAGGGGACCTACTGCCACCATTTGTGTGTGTATATGTGTGTATGTATATATGTATGTATGTATGTGTGTGTGTGTGTGTGTGTGTGTGTGTGGGGGGGGGGTATGTATGTGTGTATGTATGTGTGTGTGTGTGTGTGTGTACGTATGTGTGTGTGTATAAATGTGTATGTATGTGTATGTATGTATTTTTGTATGTTTGTGTATATGTATGTATGTGGGTATGTATGTAAGTGTGTGTATGGATGTATGTACATGAGTGTGTGTATGTATGTGTGTGTGTGTGTGTGTGTGTGTGTGTGTATATATATGTATGTGTGTGTGTGTATATGTATGTATGAATGTATGCTGAGCGTATGTATGTATGTGTGTGTGTGTGTGTAGGTACGTATGCGTGTGTATGCATGTATGTGTCTGAGTGTGTGCATGTATGTGTGTGTATGTATGTATTCATGTATCTGACTGTGTGCATGCATGTAACTATGTATTGTATGTATGTATGTATGCGTCTGTATCTATATATGTGTGTATATATGTGTGTATGTATTTATGTTTGTATCTGAGTGTGTGTATGTATTTATGTTTGTATCTGAGTGTGTGTTTGTATGTATGTGTGTGTGTGTGTGTGCGTATGTATGTGTGAGTGTGTGTGTGTATGTATGTATGTATGTATGTATTTAGTGTATGTATTTAGTGTATGTATGTGTGTGTGTATTTATTTATGCATGTGTGTGTTTGTTTGTGTGTGTGTGCGTATATATGTGTGAGTGTGTGTGTATATATGTATGTATTTAGTGTATGTATGTGTGTATTTATGTATGGATGTGTGTGTGTGTATATATATATATATATATTCATACACACACACAACCACACAGAGTACACATATACACACACAGACACAGAACAGGTATATATATACATGCATGCACACACACAAGGCCCATACACACACACACACACACACACACACACACAGTGTTCTCGGTCTCTCTTGTTCATTTGAATAGCTTTCAAGGTAGGAAAATGGAAATGTAGAGCTTTGCCCTCTATTCCTGCAGCAGCGTCCTGGCAACAGAGCAATTTTCTATCATCAGGGATAAATGGCATTGAACAGTACATTCTGATAAAAAGGAGAGAAAGGGAGGGGAAAAAAAGAGCCTTAGCCCGAGAAGCCCATGATTGCTGCCCTTCCTGTCTGTCATCCCTTTTACAAAATCCTCTCCTCCAAATCTGAGCCGCATGCTGTCACAGCTAATAACGTCTTCTGCCGACAAGAGGGGGGGAAGCAGCCTCGCCGCACAATGTTCCCATTTATTAAATAGAGTGCTTATTCAAAAATTGCAAATATCTTTGTTTGGTTCACTGCAAATTAAAACCAAGATCTAGGAAGTTACATGATGCAGCAATTATCGGTGTCACAGCCCGGCTTATACGCTGTTGGAGTCGCTAGGGTCCGCGGCAGAGAGGCAGCCGGAGTCTGTGTCGAGGACGCCAATAACACGGGCCGCTATTAGGAGATATAATTTGGTCAATGGCCGCCGCCATCTGGCCTGTGGGCACCATTCCCTTCCCCTTCTCTGTTTTCTCTTCCTTCCACGCTCTCATCCCCCTCACATTGATCCCTATTTTTTACCTCCTCCATGATTCTTCCATCTTTTCTTTTTTTGTCCATTCCTTCTTTGATTTCTATACAGCCCTCCCCCACACACATACCCCTCTCATTCTCTTTCCTGCTCTTTTCTTCTGTCTCTCTCACTTCCACCTTTCTAGTGGGCCATACACCTTAAGATTTTTCTCAAGGTATCACTTAATTCGATTCTTTCATCGACGCTCTTTAGAATCTCCGGCCCCTGCGGCCATCTAAATACCAAAACTGATTGGCTGCAGTCTGTGATTGGGTGACAATTTTCCACACGGCTCCTTTGACAAAAGTCGATTGAAAAATTGACTTTTGTTGGGCCCGGGTGATTCCGGCAGGACTGAGTTGGGTGGAGACTAGGGTTGCACAGATACCAAGTACAGTACTCGGTACAAGTACGAGTATATGTACCGATACTTTTGAGCTCCAAGACTACACTAGAGAAAAGTTAGGAGGCCGCTGTCATTTGTAAGGAGCACACGGAGCTTCTGGGATTTGCACATCTCCGTTTTAATGTATGATTTTGTTTTTATAAATATATAAAGGGATGCACAGATACCAGTTTTGCGAGTACGAGTACTGGTACTTGCCGAGTACTCACAAGTACGAGTACTGATCCATTTTTGTTTATTGGCATGTGAATACAGACTAATGATTTCAGGACAGTGGTGGAGCGCCAGAGCCAGGTCCCAGCTGCAACCGCTGCAGCCCTGGTAGTTCTCATGAAAATGCCAAGTATCGGCACTGGTACTCGAAAAGTATCTGTGCATTCCTAGTGGAGACACCGGGAAACAAGTAAAATTTAAACCGTTATGGCCGGCTTAGCTCTATCCAAAAAATTGTTGGCAGGATCAAATACATTTTAGCATTGCCAAAGCAATTGAGGAGTTATTACGGGTTGGATATGGATGATGTAAGGAGTAAAGCTGGCTATAAACCAGTCAAATTTTATTTTAAAAAATAATATTTTTTGGAACATTTGTTCGATTTTCTTATAGTCGTTGGGCGTTGAATCGTTGACTTGTCTGTAATTTTTTTTTAAATGAAGGAGCAGGATAGAAACTTTGATCTTGGATTTTCCTGAACTAAGCAGATTTTGGGAAACTCCATTAATTTCAAAATCAAATGTTAAAATCAAACAAAATTTCAATTTGTTCAAGTCTCTGATGGCATTATGGAATGTTCTGACCTTCATTGGTTGCATGAAGGTTCATCTGAAAATCTACTACTGTATGGCGAGCTTAAGTCCTGGGACCTTGTTAGTGGTAAAGGATAATATAAAGGGGAGAGGATGTGAGCCCAGGTATGTTATCAGGGATAAGGGATGATATAAAGGAGGATGGGGTATGAGTCCAGGTTAAGGATTTATAAGTCCACCATTTCTCAAGTCCCTCTCAGTCTGTGACTTGCTGTAACATATTGTGCTGCTATTTTCACCAATGGCTCCTGTTCTCCCAGGATGAGAGTGGAGAGTCTCTTGACATGAGTGTCCCTCACTGCTGAGTATGTGGAGCCCCATAGCAGGAAGTAGGCCTCATCCTCAAGGGTCCCTTGGTCACCCCACTGGGACAGTCTACTCAGTGGCGTCACAAGAGGGGGTTCCTGGCTGTGGGAGCTCATTCTGTACAGGCTGTTTCTGTCTGCCATTGAGGGTAAGTGGTTAGATTCTTGGAGTTTATTTAATTCCTCCATTTTCTGACATAGTTATCTGTGGTCATTATGTCCTTTATTTGAGAAATTGTCAGGCCATAATGTTGGGAGATTTGGATAGACAAAGCTGCTGATGGGTTGTTGTAGGTCACGTGGTTTGGCTTGGTCCTTGTTGGTCACTATGGGGAATTGGTCATTTTGTCCTTTATTTGAGAAATTGTCAGGCCACATTGTTGGGAGATTTGGAGGAACAAAGGTACTGATAGGCTGTTGTAGGTCACGTGGTTTGGCCTGGTCCTTGTTGGTCACTACGGGGAATTGGTCATTTTGTCCTTTATTTGAGAAATTGTCAGGCCACATTGTTGGGAGATTTGGAGGAACAAAGGTAATGATAGGCTGTTGTAGGTCACGTGGCGGATTGGTTATGTCCTTTATTTGAGAATTTGTCAGGCCACATTGTTGGGAGAATTGGAGCGACTAGGTGCTGATGGGTTGTTGTAGGTCACGTGGTTTGAAAATTTGTCAGGCCACATTGTTGGGAGATTTGGAGGAACAAGGTGATGATGGGTTGTTGCAGGTCACGTGGTTTGGACTGGTCCTTGTTGATCAATGTGGTTTTAGTTTCTCTCTCTGTCCTTCTTTCTTTGCTGTCTCTTTGGTTTGGGGTATCTCCTCCTTCTTCTCTTTTCTCATTTCTCTCCCTTTCTGTATGTCTGTCTGTTCTACGGCCTCCATCTTTCTTTCTTTCTATCTATCTTTTTATTACTCAATTTTTTTTGTTCTCTTTGTCTCACATTTATTCTCTCCTTTCTATTTCCCTCTTTCTCATTATCTTTCTCTCTGTCTTTTGTCTGGTTTATCTCCTTCCTCTTTTTTTACCCTCTTTTGTCTCTGTCTGTCTATCTTACTCCATCTTTCCTTTTCTCTCTTTGGACCAGGACCCCCCAAACTGCACACCCCTTCTGACCAACCCCGGCATTTTTATCACTGACTGCAATGCAGATGATGGGAGCAAAGAGGTGCTGGGTAAGT
Source organism: Nanorana parkeri (assembly GCF_000935625.1). Taxonomy (NCBI): domain Eukaryota; kingdom Metazoa; phylum Chordata; class Amphibia; order Anura; family Dicroglossidae; genus Nanorana; species Nanorana parkeri. The sequence goes on from NW_017307380.1 coordinate 468,485, forward strand.
AGGCAAAGTTCTGGGCCTGGGGCTCATGTTTCAGCCCCCCCATGCTGGTTTCAAACTTTCCTTCAGCAGTGGGCAGAGAAGAAAGCCTCTCCTATGTATGGGAACTCTCTGTTTATCTTTAGGAGAAAGAGACCACAACCCCAGAAGGGAGAGGTTTCTCCTGGGGCCCACAAAAGATACAGGAACTAGAAAGGTTAAGCATGCTAATAACAAAAAAGTCCAATTTTGTGTTGAACGATCTCTTTAAAATAGACCAAAAGTCAACATTTAGGCCCCTGTGTGTCGTACAATAGGGGAATCACCTGATCACTGTCACCACTCAGGAAAACTTTCCAGGTACAGTCACTGATTGGCTGATTAGGCAGCCATTAAGTGGTTCCACTTTAAAGTGTATCTCTTGTATGGAAAGGGTTAAAGCCACTGCCAGTTTTATTGCTGTCTCTATCCCATTCGGGAACTTTTCCTTCACTTCCTGTTGCCAAGATGAAACAGGAATTAAGATAAAATCTCATTATAGACAGCTGTCACCAGAATAGGTATCTACACTGGAAGAGTTACCCTCACATTGCAATAACAACCGTAACATTTAAAATTTTGCATTTTGTTATGGTCCTAGTGACAAAAGTCACCACGACAAATAGAGAGCACGGGGTTCCAACCCTTTCCTATTCCATGCAAATTTTATTGTTTTAAAGTTTCAGCTTGAGAAAAACTGTAAAACACACATATGGGTCATTCAAATCAAAGAGTTTCAAATGTATGTTCACAACTCATGGAATTGTAAGGCCTTATGTCTTCTAAACAATTTTCTACACCTAATTACATGTATAGCTAAATCTATATGAGAACAGTGACTCATGGATGCAATCCTTCATTTGACCAGTTCACTGATAGCTAAAAAAAATATATAATATTTACATATATGTGATACAGTATATATATATATATATTATAGGTAGGGTACAGACAACTGGCCAAGCCTTCTTTGCTGCTCTCCATCAACTATTTTGGGTCTTCCCACTTGCATCCATTTAAAATATAATAATGTGTGTATATTCCAGTGTGCTGGTATAACTTTTTAATTTTTTTTATTGAGTTTTATTCAATTTTGTAATAAGTGTGCTAATATTTCATATTTTTTATCTACTGTAAGATATGTTAGAAGTGTAAAAAGGCCACATTACTGGCTAGCTACATGTTACCAAAAAAGGGATCTATATATCCCTCTTGAAATAGCAACACTACATTGAATTTTAAGAGTGTGTGTAGCTTTTATTGTTTTCTTTTACTATATATTTGTATATATTATATATATTGATATTCTTAAAATATATCTATCTATCGATATATAGGTAGATAGATAGATAGATAGATAGATAGATAGATAGATAGATAGATAGATAGATAGATAGATAGATGTTAAAAATATCAGTAAAATCTACATGCATTCCTAATATTCAATGTAGCAACCTTTTTTTTTTAACATCAATATATCAACCCCCTTATTGTGACATTAAGCTAGCCAATAATAGGGCCTTTTAAAACTTCTAACATACCTCACACTAGACAAAAAATATTAGCTATGGGCACACGTATTATAGAATTGTATAAAACTTGATTTTTTAAAATGATATCAGCACACTTAAATATACACATAATATTATACTTGAAATCGATGCAAGTGGGAAGACCCAAAATGGTTGACTAAAAGCAACAAGGAAGGTTTGGCCAGTGACCTGTACCCTACCTGTCATAT
>NW_017307380.1:470483-476223 GCF_000935625.1 Nanorana parkeri
TATTCACACACACAAAAAAGGATTTAATTATTTTGACATGAAAACTACCCCACTCAGAGCTCCCATAACAACCCTGTTCAGGATAGAAGATTAATGATCTCACATTAGTATTTTCAAACACTCCTTGCAGTCAATTAATAATTGCAATCATCACAAACGTTGAGCAAAACCAGACTGCTTTCTTTCCCCATGACACAAGCCAGAGCCAAGTGACTCCCCCCAACCCCATCATAGCCAACATGACAGGATCCTCCAGGTAGCACACCATGGCCCCCAACCATGCTTGCTATGTAATGGGGAGTTTATTCTAGGGAAAACAAGAAATGGGTAAAGCAGGATAGCCAACTACACAACTGGAAACCGCGATCCAATGAGTTAAATCTGCTAATTGTAAAGTAGGGGCAGAGCAATGTTATTTATTGCTAAGGATTTGCGTACTCGGGCGTTTGTGTGTTGCTGCTGACTTGCTTTGTGAAGTATCTATAAAGCAGTATTTACATTTTGAGTTGAATCCTATGGAATAGTGTTAACTGGAGTATATTGTGTTATGATGCACTGTTGTAATTTGTCCTGTTCTGCTGCTTATAAACTGCTTTGACTCCATTGTATAGGGCAATGAGGGTGAGGTGTGATTCTTAAAAAATGCTTCAAATCTCATCATAAAGGCAATTTATATTTCCACGAACGCAGCTGAAAGCTCGCTGTCTCGTGGGTGCACGTGACTCGATTTTGAGCACAATAACCATGTACACATCCCCCTGCTCTATTAGGGTAGCCTGTAGATTATACGACTTTCTTTTTTTCTTTTTTTCTTTTTTTTTTGCTTTAACCGCCAATAAATATTGTCCCGCAAATGAGTATTACATGTACAGCAAAATAACCAATAATAATCATTGTATCTCTTAAGGATCCCATATGACACATGTGCTCATTCTAAATTGCTAAAAAGATTGGATATTTTAAGTGAACACAGCTTCACCTCATTTACTAAGCTAAGTAAAAAATGCACTTTGCTAGGTGAACGTGCATTCTCTGGTATGGGTAGTGTTTACTGCCAGCACTTCTATGTGCAGACGGTTATATATAAAGCGCTGCACAAACTGTTAGTGCTATATAAATCCCATATAATAATAATAATAATAATATATCACTCGGCTTACAATCGTTTAGAATAAATACTGTGTATCTCTGTGTTCCCTCCTCCATAACAAGGGTAATGCATTTTGCTGTTTAAATTCAGTTCATACTTCAAAAAGCATCAAATCCAAAACCAACAATATCTATTTATTACAAGTATTTATATAGCGCTGACAATTTCTGCAGCCCTTTACATACTGTAAAATGCAAATGTTACAGGTTTTTTTTGTGCTTTTTTAATGTTGTTGCTGTTATTGTATTTTTTTTTAACTATGACTTTTTTATTTTGTTCCCACAGCAAATGGGATTGTACTACAGCAAATACAAATAGTAAATATAATGAATGAAGTAATATAAATGCCACGATTTCTCGGGGCACGTCTGACCCAAAATTATTTTAGTTAATGAGTGTATCAGAATATAAGAGCAAATTAGCTGAAGCGCTTTCCCCCACAGAATCAGCGTTGGCAGCTCCCTCCCCTCACATGTGTAGTAGGCCTGTGCAGGGAAGGCAACGCATTGCACACTATTCCATGTTTGGTTGGACGTGTACCTGTACACATGCAGCATGAGCATTAGTGAGCATTGGAAGGATTTTTGTAAACAGCTGGATTGCATTTTTTCAGAGTTTTGTAAATGTTTTCAGGCATTTTTTACATCACTTCCTGTTCTGATGGCTGCTACAACCACGTCTGATCAGATGTTTTGTGTGTTTGTTTATATGTAGTTATCTATCTAGGGAGGGAGAGATTTCCAACTGGTGTCCCCTATCCCCATAGCGATAGATAGATAGATAGATAGATAGATAGATAGATAGATAGATAGATAGATAGATAGATAGATTTGTGTTTGGATTCATAATGTGTGTATAGATGTAGAAAATGACTACTGAAATACACCCACATATTAGGTATTCCTGCTCCAGTAGTTGCAGATCAGTTCTCAGAACTCTGTCTGGTAGGACATGCTGGCATTTATAGTTCCCCTATGGAAAGTAATTTCTTTCCTTGTTACAGTGAAGCAGAGAGAAGCACTACAATGCCCCCTTTGGAATATTCTACCACAGCGGCAGCGCATGCCTGGCCCAGTACACCAGGCAAGCAGAGTGTGCAATGACACTGGCCAGAGCCGACCAAATTGCTGTATTTGTGTCATGTGTTTAGATGATAAGTCATGTTTGTGTGTGGAAGAAATGGTTGTTTCCTCTGGAAGGACTCACTGCACCTGCTCAACAGCCAGGTGGGGGGAACCCTGTCGTGTCACGCCTGTGATGTCATCAATATGATAGATAGATAGATAGATAGATAGATAGATAGATAGATAGATAGATAGATAGATAGATAGATAGATAGATAGATTATAGATGAATGAGAATGAGAGAGAGATACATAGATGATAGATTGACTGATTGATTGATTGATTGAGAGAGAGAGAGAGAGAGAGAGAGAGAGAGAGGGAGAGAGAGAGAGATGAGATAGAGATAGAGAGATATAGAGAGAGAGAGATGATAGATAGATAGATAGATAGATAGATAGATAGATAGATAGAGAGAGAGAGAGAGAGATGATAGGATGATAGATAGAGAGAGAGAGAGAGAGACGGAGAGAGAGATAGAGAGATACATAGATGATAGATTGATAGATAGATAGATAGATAGATAGATAGATAGATAGATAGATAGATAGTATTAAAGAACACATCAGATATCTGTCTCTGGTGGAACTCTGTTGCAGTCTATTAGTTGCTGCTCAATGTGGAGCCTAAAGGTAGAGCAGATAATTGCTGTGAGCCCGGCCAGGAAAACGTGGAGGCATTTGAAGTGAACTAAAAATAAACGGAGGATAAATAGATTGAGAAGGGGGCATCGCCGTCATTTTCTGCAATTAAAGCGTCTGTTTTCACTCTCTGCCGAGCTGAAACAGACTTCCACTTTTTTTTCTTCACGCATTCTCTCCTGTCACAAACTAATAGGCGGCTTTGATTGGGAAGGGTATTTTTGTATTTTATTTTTATTAATCTCTTCAGCCTATTTAATTCATCGGGTTTGACATGTAAAGGTTGGTAAGGTATTTTCTGTGCTGGTCATAAAATGTAGGTGTATGGCAGAAGGATATACATGGTGTAAAAGTGTCAGTTCTGCTCTGTGATGACTTAACTAGAACTATCAGAAGGATGTGAAAAATGTGAAAAAGTATTTAATATGCTAATTTTGTTTGAAAAACATTTATGTGATCATATGGTTTCTCAGCTGATCTCTGATGTGTATAGCCAAGTGGGAACCGGTTGTTTCTTTCAGACTATCAGAAGGATCTGATATCAAAGGAAGGGTGAAGCTTATCATATATAATACATGGAGCCAAAGGTATGGGCAACCCGGCCTTAGAGGTAAAATTATGATGGGGTAGTTGTTATCTGTGTTTAAGGAATACAGATGGGGAACTACAAGGCTCAGCAAAATGCAAAAGACAAGAACCTTCACAGACAATTATATATATATAATTAAAAAATGTTTTAAAACAATTACAAAATGTTAAAAAATAAAAACAAATAAATATATATATACATATTCAAATACTGTTTTCAACTTTTTGTATCCTCTGTTACATCTCTGTGTTTCTGATCTCATGCAGCCTCTTTACAGCCATGTCCTGTCTACATGCACTCCACCAACAGCTGCGTACCATTTCTCAAGGCCAGTTTCTTGACAACAGTGGACCATGACTGCGTCATATCCATGAGTGCGTATAATGTCCATGTTTGTAGATTTACCACGGGCATTTAGATTAACTGGAGATGACCATTTGTTGTTTCCTTCAGAGGACCGTGTGGCAGGGTGACAACGCAGGAGCACAGTTGGGAGACAGGGGCAGAGCGAGTGTTGTCACCCTATAGCAGGAAGTGCTTGAACAAAGGACCTTTATGGCAGGATCACCAGGAATAAGTTCAAAAGAAAATCTTAAAGAATGAATTAAACAAATCCTGAAGACTGCATTTAAAATGACATGTTAGAGCTTATATGGGATTTTGGTGACTAGGTTTGCAAATATGAATCTATTTATACCGTATTCCAGGGATGGGCAACTCCGGCCCTCCAGCTGTTGTGGAACTACAAGTCCCATGAGGCATTGCAAGACTCTGACAGTTACAGGCATGACTCCCAGAGGCAGAGGGATGATGGGATTAGTGGTTAAAGCACAGCTGGATGGGGCTGCCCACCCCTGACATATACTTTAACAGCCTCTTTCAATGCGGTTGCTTTACTGAAGGAGTAGAGAATGTCCCCTTAGTAAGAGTGCAAAGCTTCACTTTAAATACCCGATAACATGCAGAAAAATGATTCAAAAAAGCCGGATTTTGCCTTGCACGTGATTGGACGATTGACATGAACCCAGCTACGCCTTGCCCAATACACATCCCCTACTCCTTTAGTAAATCAACCTCAACCCTCAAAGAGCGGATGAAGTGATGAGTATGATATGAAGAGCGGCCGGGCCTATCCATCTATCAGTTTAACAGCATCAGGACAAAAAAAAAAGAGTTCTGAATGGTCGCCGCAAGTTAACGCGTCTGCGTCATATTTTGTGTAATTGAATATTGAATGTCACAGTGTAGACGGCTCCCTATAGCAATGATGCATCATACAGAACGTCTTCAGACTGTTACATTGTTTAGAGGAGGACAATATGAATATTACGACTATTCCGAGTCCCTCTAGATGTTTTATGACCGTTGGTGACTTCCTTGTGAAATAATCCCGCAGGTAGTCGGCGTCTTCAATTAGAGGAGGGGGTGTGAAAGTGTGTCTTCAATAGACTCCTGACGCCTGCTTGTCTGTAATGATTGTAGCCAATCCCCAATACCTGTTGTCAGGGTGGACGCTCAGCAACATCTACCGGAATCTCCCATTACGACTTAATAACAGTGAGACCTGATCTATTTACTCCAAGGCTTTCCTGGTGTGACCTGCCAGGGGTGGCCACTCAAAAGGGGCTGCATGGCGTCCGGTCTATACTTAAAGGCCTCGTTCAGACGGGCGGCAGGCTCCACCACCCCTCTGAAAGAAATCCTCTGTGGATCACTTTCAAAGGGCAGTAGAGCAGCAGTGGCCCAATGTTTATGTTTTTTGGCTATCCCAGTACGATTTTCTGTTGCAACAATGCGTGTCCATATGGTTGCAGAATGGTCCTATCGAGTGCATTGGTCAAGTTTGGCACCGCTATGAGCGGCAGTTTTGGGTGGGTGGTTAGGGGGGCACCTCGGCCGTGCATGCGATCGAGGTCTAAAAGATATATAAACCCAAATTTTGCTTTCTCATACAACTCAGCCCCACACAGTTACTACCTTTTGTATCACTTGCCTTCCCTTTTAGATTGTAAGCTCCCACGGGTAGGGCCAGGCCCTCCTAACCCTCTTGCCTTCAACATTATTGTAACTGTACTGTCTCCGTTTTTTCTTTTTCCCTTTTTTTTTAATTATTTTAAGCCCAGCACAAACTGTTGGCGCTATATAAATCCTGTATTATACTAATAAAAATAATACTAATAATAATAGTAGTGATGATAATGATAATAATAATAATTATTATTAATATTATTATTATTAT
>NW_017307380.1:476349-481005 GCF_000935625.1 Nanorana parkeri
ATTATTAATAACAGCAACAAAACAATAATAATAAAAATAATAATAACAACAATAATAAATGATGATATTAATAATAATTATTATGATTATGTTAGTTTTTGTTGTTATTATTATTATTATTATTATATTGTAGTCCAGTCCTTAAATTAAGTGGCTGCAATAGTTTCCATTATTCGGTAAGTACACTTTCTGCATGTACATATACACACCTGTAGATCCAGCATCTTACTTACTGAACTAAAATATCGCACAAACTTAGGGAGTTGTGATACATGAGGAGGATGCTGTGTGGGAATGAATTGTATGAGAACGTGATGGTTGAGTGGTTAGGTTGAGGTGGGATAGGCTTCCCTGAGGAGATTAATCTTAAGGGATCACCTAAAGGCAGTCAGAGTGGGAGATAGATGGACAGGTTGGGGTAAAGAGGTCCAGAGAATGGGAGAGACTCTAGAGAAGTCCTGGAGGCGAGCACGGGAGGAGTTGACGAGGGAGCAGGAAAGCAGGATGTCTTTGAAAGAGCGGAGGGGATGGTTAGGGTGATACTTTGAGACAAGCTTGGAGATATAGTCAGGGGCAGAGTTGTGGGTGGCTTTGTAAGTGGTTGTTAATAGTACAAGATGTATGTTATGACTACAGAAACACCTTCCCTTCTCCTCATCTAAATAACTTAAGGGGTATGTTTAGCACAGCCCACCACGGATCTTGCACAGCCCACCTGAGACCCTACAGAGCCCACCACAGATCCTGCACAGCCCACCACGGATCCTGCACAGCCCACCTGAGACCCTACAGAGCCCATCACAGATCCTGCACAGCCCACCACAGATCCTGCAAAGCCCACCTGAGACCCTACAGAGCCCACCACAGATCCAGCACAGCCCACCACAGGATCCTGCACAGCCCACCTGAGACCCTACAGAGCCCACCACAGATCCTGCACAGCCCACCACGGATCCTGCACAGCCCACCTGAGATCCTACAGAGCCCACCATAGATCCTGCATAGCCAACCTAAGACCCTGCAGAGCCCACCACAAAAAATCCTGCCCTGGAAAGTGCTGCCCCAGGCAAACGCCTTGTTTGCCTTGTAGTGTCAGGCTACACAACCAGTAACTGCAGTTGACAGGCTTCAGTCACTATTTGGCCGACAATTTTCAGACCCGCTCCGTCGATAAAAGTTGGTTGAAGAATCGTCTTTCAACAAACAGAGGGGTTCCAACGGGGACACACATTGGTCCAATTTCAGCCACATTAGCAGGACTCAGGTGGCATGCAACCAGTCTATTGCCAGCTTAAAACTTGCGATATAGTCTAAATAGAAAACTGCATGAGCTTCCAAAAATGAAACACTTTCGACACTTGTGCATCAGACTTATTTTAAAGCGTATTTAAACCAAAAAGCAAAAATATAATTTATTTTGGCTTACTAGTCCACAGATGTGGTGGCTGCATTAGATTTCCTTTCTTAGAGGGTTATTCACAGAGCTGACGTAGGCAGCCATGTGAATAACCGACCCGAAGTGAAGTGAGCCGAACGCTGTACACCGACTAAAATCAACCGTACATCGGCATTGAATGGCATTCAGGAAATCCGCAATTCGGAAATTTGCATCCCGAATGCCATTTGGGTCTAGGAACCTCAGCTTTAGTATTATATGTATACACTGTGTGGTCTATTCACTAAGCTGCCGAGGGCAGCCGAGTGAATGACCGATCTGAAGTGAAGTGAGCAGAACACTGTTCGGCTATTCACTTCAGGCTGGTACGGCTGATTTCAGCCGTACATCGGCTGAAATCAGCCGTACATTGGCTTGCTTTGCGTGGCTTCGGGTCGGAAGTGCAGTAGGAGTTCGACTCAGCCGATCCAACATCTGGATCGGCTGAGCCGGACCTCCGGCTGGCTACTCGCTGCTGTTCGGCCTATTCTCATAGGGGCCGAACAGCAGTGAGTGAATAGCCGAATGCCACTCTGTGGTACCAAGCAGAATAGAAAACCAGTTGAAAATGTAGAAAAAAAATAGAAAACGATTGAGCAGAGCTAGCAGTGACAGCTAGCTCCGCCCAACTGTTTTCTATTGGCCGGGACCAGCTGTCATTACAATGAGAGCTTAGCGGAGCCAGCGTTGATATCAAAGCCGGCTCCGCTAAGCTCCCAATGTAATGACAGATCAGCGTCCCCTGGTTACCTAGTAACCAGGGGACGCTGTTCTGTCATTACTATAAGAGCTTAGCAGAGCCGGCTTTGATATCACCGCCGGCTCCGCTAAGCTCTCATGACAGTTCAGCGTCCCCTGGTCACTAGGTAACTAGGGGACACTGAACTGTTATTACACACTGAGAACTCGGCAGGGCCGCCTTGATATCACAGCGGCTCCGCCGAGTTCTCAGTGTAATGCCAGATCAGCGTCCCTGGTTACCTGGTAACCAGGGACGCTGATCTGTCTCTGCAAGTGGCTGGAGCCCAGCTGTCAGTAGCAGGCTGTCGGCCAGCCAATGGCAGGCTGTCGGCCAGCTTCGGCTTTCACCTCAGCTCAGTCGAGCCGAAAGCATATGCCTTCGGCTCGACTGAGCCGTTCGGCCAACTTCGGGAGCTGTACGAGCTATAGTGAATAGTCCGTACAGCAGCCCTTCGGTTCTACTGAACCGAAGGGCTCAGAAGGCCAAAGCTAGCTGAAGGATCAGCCGTACCTACGGCTGATCCTTCGGCTAGCTTTGTGAATAACCCTCTTAGCCTTTTTACCTTCATTTTCCCCTGGTGATCCTGCCAGTAATGCACTTCCTGTCCATGGGTGACAACACTTACTCAGTGTATGTATGGAACAGCAGCATTGTTACCCTAGGAGAGGACTCCAACAACCTCCCCCTCTCCTCATCTCCACATACGGGGGGGAGATCTCCTGCAATCCTCAAATAAAACACATAAGAACACAACACAGGCAAAGAAAACAGGAAGTTATCAGCTCAGAAGATGTCTGGCAGCATCAACAGGTATTTCTTTGTACTTCCTAATGAGATACAACAAAACACTTTCAATGGTGTACCAAACAGACCAAAAGGGAGCCCATAAAAGAAGTTCACTGTTGGGGTTTACATATACTTGAAGAGTGAACAGTTTCCCACTGAATGTTTCAGCATAACTGCAACAGTTGTAAAGTAGCAATAAATAAAAACAAATAATAATAAAATATAAGAATTAGATATAAATTAGTGATAATATTTCTATTATTTTTTTATTATTATAATTATTTTATTATTATTATTTGCATTATGATTATTATTATTTTTATTATTGTTATTATTATTATGATGCAGTTGTAGTAGGAGGAGCAATCATTACTTTCAACACCTATATTATATAAAATATCGAATCTCCCATAGAACTCACGTCATCCAAGCAGCTCTATTTCTGTACAAGCTTTAGTGACTAGAGACCAGAGAATGAAAACTAAAGGGGGAAAAAAATGAAAGCAATGAAATGGGTGAACAGTATTTAGTTGGGATGTTGCAGAGAGGCAGACCATGTGCATTGTACATCCTGTCTGTCACTGCACAAGCAGGAAACATTAAGGCCTCCTCCAGGGTCAGTATGGAAGGGGAGGAAAGATTAGTTGTGTATAAATGCGGTGTAGACTCACAAATTAAATGGCATCATTTGTCTTGGATGGTGGAAGGGGTGCTTGAGGCATCGGAGGAGGATGGCGGGCTAAAAATAGGCCTCCTTTCCTGTCGCTGTGTGTTCCAAGACTTCCCAAAATAATTCCTTTTCGCAAGGATGACTCGTGAACTCTGATGCTTTGTGACAACTGACGCAGCCATTTGTAAGCTTGGCTCGGCAGCAGTGGCGGAACTAGAGGTCCCAGCATGCAGGGCCTGATGGAGGACGAGGCCTCTGCTCCTACAAGCCGCTGGAGGTCCACATTGCTGGAGGATCTTATTTTATAGGTCTATATTACACTCGACATGATTATATTTTACACTACAACCGTGTGGATGTATTACATTGTATCTCATTCTGGTATATGTAACAAACATTTTATTGTCAGGAAAAGAAAAATGTTTTACTTTCTTCCATGGGCCATCTAAGAGAGAGAAAGGGGGGTGAGGGGGAGAGAGTGTGTGTGTGAGAGAGAGTGAGAGAGAGAGAGAGAGAGAGAGAGAGAGTAAGATGAGAGAATGAGGGGGTGAGAGAGAGGGAGAGAGAGATATAGGGAGAGAGAGAAAGAGAGAGAGAGCGAGAGAGGGGAAGATGAGAGAAGGAGGGGGCGAGAGAGAGGGAGAGAGAGATATAGGGAGAGAGAGAGAGAGAGAGAAAGGAGAGAGAGAAAGAGAGAAAGAGAGAGAGAGAGAGAGAAAGAAATGTCCAGGAACTGTGAAAATACTGAGCGACATATGCACATATTTTAAGTGTATAGAATAATTGCCAGTGTCCCAATCAGTAGGCGGCACAGGTCCCTTTATCATATACAGTCACTGTGACATAATAGCTTGCCGCAATATGGACCTTACTTGTGGCAATTTGTCACATAGATTACCTAAGGCAATCAATAGCTTATGGGTCCCATAGAAAGGAAGGAATGAAGGAAGAAGAGAGAGAGAGAGAGAGAGAGAAAGGAGAGGAAAGAAGCAAGGGAGGGAGGGAGGGAAGAAGGAAGAGGGA
>NW_017307380.1:481859-486517 GCF_000935625.1 Nanorana parkeri
AAAAGAAGGAAGCAGGGAAGGAAGGAAGGGAGGAAGAGAGGAGGTGAGGGAAGGAAGGATGGAGGGAAGGAAGAGAGGAGGGGAAGGAAGAGAGGAAGGAGGGAAGGAAGGAAGGAAGGAAGGAAGGAAGGAAGAAAGATGCATGGGAATATGCTTGGATTGTAGTTATCTGGACACTGAGCAGACAATCAGAAGCAGATGAAATGAGTGAAGATGAATTTGTTTATCACATGATTGGAACAGAAATTGACAAAGTTCTGCTAAAACGGAGACCAGTTCTAATAGCGCTTCTTAACGCTCACATAAACGCTCTGAATGTTTGGCCTGAGGATGAGTATTGCTCGGTTGTGAAATGTACTATGCTGATTAAAAAAAATGACATTTCATGCAGCGTCTGTGTGTGAAAACGTACAATTCAGGATGATAAATGATGCTCAGCAGGCACATTGGACGCACATTAGCACATTACACAGCATTGGTTAGAGGACAACAACTCGATAATTGTAGGACACTTTTCATGCATTCTAGTTTTGTATCTCACTCCTTCCCTAACTAAATCCAATGAAGGCGTTTTTTATACACACATTATACCCTCATAGCCCACCACACTATAGAATGAGCGGGGGTCACCGTCCGCTGACGCCTCTGTGATACAGACTCTGGCAGTTGAGTCGCGCTAGAGGAGCATTTCAGGCGCGCTGGGCTGTGATAATCGCTTACTCCCGCTTCTTTGCACCGTGTCTTTAGGTGTAACCGACCCCACATTCCGCACACCTGCCTTCCACCCTCCCTGCCCCCCTTGTGGGTGAACTGTTAGGCATCTTTTTTTTTGAATGATAAAAGCCTGAGAGCCCAGCGGGGACGTGAGCTCCCAGCGGGGGAAAAACACCCGACAACACCTGAACAATGGGCCCTTTCCAAGCCCAGCAGGGAGGGAGCGGTCATTAGAGCAGGGGGGGGCCCTAGCTCCAGGCCAGGGGACCCGGCTTAGGCCCCTCACCTGCATTCTGAAGCAGCAGACAATCCTCTAGGTGTGTCTCCATTCCTCCTCTGGGCTTTTCTCAAGAGGACAACAATCAATATTTACAACAAACTCCACTTCATTCCTTCAAGAGTCATTAACGCCAGCCAATCAACGCAGAGCAAGGAGCAAGATTTCCCTCATTACAACCGGGAGAGACACAAATCTGTCATCCAGAACACACATCCACCGAGCCAGGGGGGACCTACCCACCGAGTAAGGGAAAGAGCCAGGGGGGCTTACCCACTGATCCAGGGGGGGGGGGCTGCCCACCAGGCCAGGGAGAGAGCCAGTGGGACCTACCCACTGAGTCAGGGAGAGAGCAAGAGGGGGGCCTACCCACCGAGCCACCCCATGTGTGTCTGGGTGACCCATGTCTATGGAGAGAGAGAGAGGAGGGAGAGGGAGAGAGAAGGGAGAGCGAGAGAGGGGGATAGGGAAGGGAGAGAGAGAGAAAGAGAGAATGGAGAGAGGGGGCAGGATAGGGAAGGGAGAGAAGGGGGGGAGAGAGAGGGGAATAGGGAAGGGAGGGAGAGAGAGACATGGAGGGAATGAGGGAAAGAGAGGGAAGGGAGAGAGAGATAGGATGGATGGATGAATAGATAGAAATATAGATAGATAGATAGATAGATAGATAGATAGATAGATAGATAGATAGATAACTAGAAAAAAAAGAAAGAAAGATAAATACAATAGGTATAGGCATAGGATAAGTAAATGTATTGTATCATAATATAAAAAAATGTCTATAAATATATAGATATATGGAGAGAGAGAGAGGTTGATTATAGATAGATAGATAGATAGATAGATAGATAGATAGATAGATAGATAGATAGATAGATAGATAGATAGATAGATCCCCACATTGATTGAACAGACCGATGATTAGATTTTTGTGAAATATCTCTACAAACCAACAAATATAATAAGATCTACAGACACATACACAAGCTGGTTATATATCCTATAGAAGGGTAAAATACATCCATGGGAAACATATCAATATAAAGATATATCCATCATAAGACAGACACAGAGAGGATATGGATGATAGTTAGACAGACAAAATAATAAGCAGGTATCACAATAGAAAAATAGAAAAAAAGAAAGAAAAGAGAGAGAAGGAAAGTAAGAAAGAAAAAAAAGAAAGAAAAAAGACAATAGGTAGGCATAGGATAAGCAGATATATTGTATCATAACATAACAATATTTCTATAAATATAGATATAAGGATAGGAGAGAGAGAGAGAGAGAGAGAGAGAAATAGAGAGAGAGAGAGAGGGAAAGAGAGAGAGAGAGAGAGAGAAATAGAGAGAGAGAGAGAGAAATAGAGAGAGAGAGAGAGAGAGAGAGAGAGAGGGAAAGATGGATGATAGTTAGACAGACAAAATAATAAGCAGGTATCACAATATAAAAATAGAAAGAAAACAATTATACAAAAAATGTAAACCGCCAAAGCTGTACACAATAATTCCTACATTTATTTCATACAAATGACAAATAAAACCGCCCTCATACTCGGTGCAGGTGAGCGCACATCGATAGGGGGTGAATGCATAGCGCTGCCACTGCGCGGGCGCCGCACCTGTGTGACAATGGGACGCGGCGCTTGTCGCCGGAGCTCCAGGCTATGGGGATGAGGATGGCGCAGACGTGAGCCGGCTCTGGTTGTCAGGTTGATGTGAAATATGACACAACCACAATAGCTGCGATTAATTCACACTGTTTTATTAGTGTGTACATTATTATTTCGCTATTATAGGACTATTGAGTACTAGTAAGTGCTGCGATCAGGTTACTGACTTCTATTCTGCCCTGGAACAAATAGCATAGGTGTCTATCCTTCCATAATTAACAGTTTACATTACAGCATAATAACAATTATATATATATATATAGACATATTGATAGCTAAAAATTGAAATATAGATGTCTGTATATCAATCTATATATATTTACTGTATACATATGCAAATTCATGGCTTGATATATAGATGCATGCACACATACATACATAGGTGGATTCATACATAAATAAATAAATACATACATACATACATACGTATATGTTTCCATAGATACGTACATAGTTAGATGCATACATACATATGTAGATACTTCTATACATGCATAGGTAGATATTTACATAGATACATACATACATAGGTACATGTATACATACATACAAAGGTGGATACATACATTCATAGGTAGATGCATACATACATAGGTAGATGCATACATACATAGGTGGATGCATACATAGATACATACATAGGTAGATGCTTCCATAGATACATACATAGGTACATGCATACATGCATAGGTGGATACATACATACATACATACATACATACGTGGATGCATACATAGATACATACATATCCTTATAGATACATTTAAAGATAGATGCTTCCATAGATACATACATAGGTGGACTCACACACAGATACACATGTACATGCATACATACATACATACATACATACATACATACAAGTTGTGTGCTTAGTCTCTGGATTCGTTATTCTAATACAGACATGTGACATATTTTGCGCCAAATCCATCATACATTTTGCACTGCTCAGTAAAAACGCACCAGGTTTCCCCTCTCTGTGCCCTGCCACAAATACATCTGCACATACAGCTCAGACATGACAAGAAAAATGTATAACATCTGCAACATGTAAAGAAAACCCAAATCCTAAAATTCCACATACAGCTGCTGGACCATCTGCAGACGACATGCACCTCGCCTTTAGTTTGGCTGCCCTCAGTCTACCCACTTGCCCTACCTGCCACTTTTTTTGGCGAAGTCCATAAGCTTTGAGCCCGGTGTGGTGCAGAGATTTTGGCTTTTTTTTTTTTGGTGGGGTGGGGGGCACACAAAGCTGCATCCCTTGGCGCTGGGGGAACCTTTTGGTGTCTCTCCTCAGTCCATCTAGGCAACCGACTGGGGACCGGCGCAGCAGATCTTCCCATAACTGCAGTTAGACAACCGTTTTGATAAGAGGATAATTGAGGCGACAGTGGTGTATAATTAGGGGATAATTTATGCTATATCCACTTTTATTCCACCTCCCAAAATAAACCCAGTCCATAATCATTACAAGCAAATTGTTCTGAATTTTATAGTGGCAATTTGAACAAAGTACTGCAGTTAATCATGGGAAAGATATTTTTTTTATGTGCATGTGTGTGTGTGTGTGTGTGTGTGTGTGTGTCTGTGTGTGTCTGTGTGTGTATGTGTGTGTATGTGTGTGTGTATTCCTGATTCAAGTCTAATTGTTTTCCCTCCCAGTGCTAAAATAATAATAATAATAATAATAATAATACCTGTGTTCGAGGCTCTATATTTATCATTAACGATGTTGGCAATAAAGTCAAATAAATTGGGATTTGCCAGATAGGGAATCCTACTTTTTTATTTTTTATTTTTTTCCCACAACTTACAAACCTACCAAAAAATAAAACACTAACCAAATACATCATTTGCATACATTGAATGACATTACAAGCGGACTAGCGTGCTAGCTCCTGTTCCCTTTGAACGCAGCAGATCGGTCAGTGAATCTTTACATCTCGCTCTACATTCGCCTGATTACCATTAAGAACGAGATTGGCCAGTTTTTT
>NW_017307380.1:486628-487310 GCF_000935625.1 Nanorana parkeri
AGCCTGACAGCTCAGAGAGGGTTGTTTACTTAGGTACAGGCACCATAACTGGTTAATGTATTTTTAATCGGGTCAGCTGATCACCATTGATAGTGTTTTGGCCATCAAATTTGCAAGCGTTTGCAAAATTTGCAAAGCTCAGATTCTCTCAATGCAACGCAATTTGCCAACCTTTGCAACAATTGGCGAAGCCTAGACTGTCAGGAAGGAGTTAGATTGCTGTCTTTTTATAAAGACTTCTTTGCTGCTGCAAATAGAGGCTGCTAATTGGTTAATACATTTTTTTAAATCTAGCCACCTGATTGTAATTAATAATGTTGGGTTTTCTTTTTTTTTGTGACAGAATTTGCCCACATTTGCAAAATTTGCAAAGTCTTGGAAATCGGGCAGCACTTGGGTGAATGTCTTTTATTATTATTATTAATATTTTTGGTTACTGATGCAAATTGTGGCTGCTAATTGGTTAATGCAGTTAGGCTTTTTTTTTGTTTATTTTTTAACGGGATGGCCTAGTAAGGAAGAATATATAGAGAGACAGACACAGAAATATAAATATATAATGTTATATGATGATATATACATACACACAACATTAAAAGATATGTACATACAATACAAAATTAAACTAAACATTTTTATGTAGTAAAATATCCCCCACCCTTTATATTAGTTTGCTGTTTGC
>NW_017307380.1:487330-495729 GCF_000935625.1 Nanorana parkeri
TGGGCTCGGGAACAAACGCCAGTAGAAGAAGAGGGATTGTGACGTCAGGGGTTGACTGACCAATCGGGAGGCGCTGCCCTTTGGAGACAAACCATTCGACTCAGTCTAAGTCTAAAAGCAGAAGCTGAACTTTAACAGATTCCACCTTTAAATCTCTGCACTGCACACCCCAAACAATGAGAAATAGGGGGGGATAAAATAATATCACAACAAGCGGAGGGGAAAGAAAAAAAAAATAGAAATAAAGGGAAGAAGACGAAGAAGAAGAAGCAGCAGCAGCAGGGCTCCTCCACCCAGGCCTGTCAGTGAGTGAGGAAGGAAGGGGGGATTACACTAAGTATAGGGTAGGTGGCCTCAGAGGGGTGGGAGGGGGTTGATTGCTCTCAATCACAAAGTTTGATGATGACCATGACTACGATGGCTGACGGCTTGGAAGCTCAGGACTCGTCCAAGTCTGCCTTTATGGAGTTTGGTCAGCAGTCCTCCCACTCCCAGCAGAGCTCTCCGGCTATAGCTGCCAGCCACTACCCGCTGCACTGCCTGCACTCCGGCTCGCACCCGCACCACCACCACCATCACCAGCACGACAACTCGTCCTACCCGGGCACCAACTCCCAGTACGGCCGCTCCCTGACCGCCTATCCGTACATGAGCCAGCACAGTCCCTACCTGCCGTCCTACAACAGCAGCAGCTCCAGCAGCACGGCCACCCAGACCCGAGGAGAAGACCCAGGTGAGAGCGCATCGACTGCAGCCTGCCTGAGCCCTGCAGCTGCTTTGTCAGCCCACCGCGCACAGACTACTGCACCGACCCTGCACCCTGTACTCAGCCAGCACCCCACCACACCATGCACCCTAATGCACCCCCACTGTAATCTTCCAGCGCCCTAATACACCCTGCACCCCCCTGCTTTTATCCAGCGCCCTATTGTACCGACTCTGCCCTCACCCTGCTGCACTAACCCAGCACCCTGCACGCTACTGCATGCACAATGCTGCAGACTGCACTCACCCTGTACCCCATGCACGCTGTACCCCAATCATTCCTCACCATGCTTGTTTAGTTTTATTTTTATTCTGTGTTACACATCGTGCAGCTTGCAATGCCTAGCTGCAACCATGATGCCTGGCTTCGGGCATTCCCCCACCTCTCCATGCTGCTCCCTACTGCCTGCATTCTGGGCACCGCTTCAGGTACACCCCACCTCGCTAACCCTGCTTCCTCTATACTGGACCCCACACCGTGTATGGCCCATACGTACCCCATTTATTGCATTTCGTTCTTGTTTTATGCAGTTCACACTGGTACGCTGAATAACTTTCCATGTGTCACTCCTAGTTCAGCCACCATGACCCCTGTACCCTCTTCCAAACATTCACCACCACTCTCCAAGCTTAATGACCCCTGTAGTATCTTCCAAACACCCAGCACCCTGTGTATAAAGGCATGACCCCTGTACACTCCTTCGGGCAACCAGCATCTCTCGCCGAGCAGTGGGACTCCTGCATCCTATTGTGTTTACTTAGCACCTTTCTACAAGTAATGTGACCCCCTGCACCTACTTCTAAACACCCAGCACCCCTCTCCAAGCACCATGACCCCTGCACTCCTTTTCCACACACTCAGCATCCCTTTTTTAAGTACCATGATCCCTGCATTTTCTTCCAAACATGTAGCAACCCCCTTCCAAGCACCATGACCCCTGCAACCCCCTTCCAAACACCAAGCACCTCACTCCAAGCAGCACCCCCATTCCAAACAGACCTCTTCTAACACCATGACCTTTGCACCCCTCTTTTAAACACTGAGCACCTCTCTCTAAAAAGGATGACCCCTGCATCTCCTTTCCAAACAACCAGCACCCCTCTTTCAACACCGTGACTCCTGCACCCTTCTTCCAAACACTTCAAACCTCTCACCAAGCACCATGACCCCTGCAGCCCCTGCCTCTCGCCTACAGCTGAGATCTGACCTGCACCATCTTTACTTCTCACCGACGATGTACAACCACCTGTGCCTCCATGACTCCTGGGACACAATCTGTATTATGATTTACCAGCTGCTATTATTGCCACATTGTTATTTGTCTTCTGTAATATGTCGCCTGTAGCAGTGGATGTAGACCCAACCGAGCTCATCCTCCAAACTGAAAAGTCACATTGTAGCTCCATCCCTTCTCTCTGGCTGTTTATTGTTACATTTCAACAAGCTAGTGACTTCAAAAAAGAAATAACTCCAAATTGTCCCTTTATTCGATGTATTCCCTCCCTAGTTTGCTGAATGGTGATGGGTTTACATCGCTCATGTTTTGTTTTGAGCGGTACAGGGAGGAAACCAGACTGAAAATGCGGTTTGATTTATGACTTGCTGGTCCAGTACGACAAGTCAGTTGTTTGCAGGGAGGAGGGAAGGACTGGGCCGGTACTAGGTTTCTGCAATATATAGATTTTTGTACCCAGAAGCTATATGACATCCGCAGATTGTTAGGACATACAGATGAGCAATTCATAACATCGACAGAAACTTGCTTATTCACTTTAGAGCTATATATGTAATAGTGTTTTTACATCTGTACACATGCATGCAGTGTGTGTGCTGTATTATATTCTGTTACATGTTTATGTATTTATCTCTATTACATTTTATTATATATTATACATATTATATATATATATATAAAAAAAAAAATCCACGTGAATTACATACGTTTAAGTCTATTCTACTCAGCTACACCTTCAGACATATTTTAGCAGCAGTAGAATTGAGCACACTTCTTTGTTTTCTTTGTTTTCCATGTCTCTATTCCATGGCCTCGGTCATTTCCCGTTACATAACATATCATATGATTTATTTGCTGAATGATTTATATAAAACCCTTATAGCCTAAATCGATAGGGAAATTTAATTACCACTGTTTCTAATAAGCAACCACAGACTGAATTGTTCCTTTGTACTCGAGGAAAAAAAAAAACACAAGTCACACGTCCAATTGGGTCTGGTCAATCAGGCTGTCAGGTTGCTTTGATCTATCAGTTGTACCTTTTCTGCATATGTCATCTTTATGGCTATGCAAATGACTGAGGGCTGTTTGTGTTTTCGGCTCATATTTTAAACCCTGTTTATCCGAGTCGGGCCTAGTTAAACAGCAGCTAGGGATTATTACCTATTGTCTGGTGTTCTAGATATATGAGTGGATTTTAAGATATATGACATTTAAAAGCACCAAGTGAAATGGGCAATTGCTTCCTCTCTCTGGGCAGCAAATTGGCTACATAAAAAGTCAATTAGCCATGTAAAAGGCTTGTTGGCTGCGCTCAGTTTCGCAGGGATGGGTATAAAAGGGACAAACAGGCGACATCAGCACCAGCTGTCCATCTAGTCAGGGCCTAGTGCAGGCTGGGCAGCTGCTGGGGAACTACAGATGCCAGCATACCCACAGAAGCACCCTAGAACTACAGATGCCAGCAAACCCAGTATAAGCACCGACAAAACAAAAAAAGCATTTGTCGGATTCTTCAGCGTTGCATCAAATTCTAAATTCAGCTCCGATTTAATGGCGTTCCTTATGGATTCTCTTGCAGATCAGCAGAAAACGACAGTAATCGAAAACGGGGAAATCAGGTTCAATGGCAAAGGCAAGAAGATCAGAAAACCCAGGACGATATACTCCAGCCTTCAGTTGCAAGCGTTAAACCACCGTTTTCAACAAACGCAGTATCTTGCCCTGCCAGAGAGGGCTGAGCTGGCTGCTTCCCTGGGCCTGACTCAAACGCAGGTAAGAGCGTTTTCCAACACTACACTATGCGATCTGATTGTACAATCTGCATAATCACCTTTAGATGATGTCACATGAGGACAAACCTAAACAATGGCTTTAATTAGTATCAAATCAGGCTACTCTGGCAGTTCTAAAGGAAATTATACACATTGTATGGTGTATGGTTTGCTTTAGATATGGTAAGAAAGAATGAATTGTGTGATTTTGACTCAGCTGTCCTACCATCATCTCCCGCCTAAAAATGTGATTGTTCAGTCTTCCTTAGATTTGAATAGACGTTGCATGGATTGTTTTGGTAGGCCCATACACCACATAAGCATAGGTCTTTAATTGATGATATACATCTTGAACAACCACATTGTATCCTGTATACCCAGCATCAAGGCAAAAAAACAATCCATGCAACAGCCCAATATGGCCCAAAAATGTGAGAAAATTAAAATGTTCCCTTCTTTTTTGTGGCATTCAGCGTTTCGCACCTCTGTTTTGTCACGCTTATATAATCAACAATTGCACACAGTATACAAGCCTATTTCCTATCCTCTGAGACAGCATTGTGGTAGCATTGAGCACCGGTGCACTTAAATTTGCAATTTTCTTAGGTTGGAAATCGCCCGGCGTTTTTCCGAAACGCGCAGCCGTAAAAACGTCCACGGTTACGGCCAGAGCTGCCTGATGTCTGCACTGAGCCTAAGGGGGTCAGGCTGCCCTATGGCTCCTTGGTTATATTACAGACAGGGGATGGCCTGCAGAACTGCATGCTTGGAGCACAAAGAGCTTTGATCATAAGTGTTTCTTTAAGCAGTGGTACAAAAGAATGGCTCTCTAATGATCGCTGTACCTGACAAACAGGACAAAAATGTCATTTTCAGGCAAGCTTTATACTCTGTATTAACCCCTGAAGGACAGGGTTAGGCCTGCACCGCAGTGAATGTAGGCCTTTGCTTGACTAACAGATGCCTGAACAGAATTCTTTAATCAGCTGCAAAAAAGAATGCTGAGTATTTAAGCTGTATAGGAAGCACCAAAATAACTGAACATCACTAGTCTGCAGAGGGCCTGTGGCAGAGGCATATATATGATACACAAAGGGTAGGCTGCTTTGTCTCAATATGGGGCTGCCTTGTGTTACATAGGACAGGCAGTGTCAGAGCTATGAACCAACATGGCTCACTAGGAAACAAGGCAGTCCCTCTGCCCATTACAAAAACAGAGTTTCCTGACTATTAAACCATCCCAGCTGCAGCACTACAAGCACCAGCGTGGTGGGGTAAATGGATACTGCAGATAGCTTAACCCTGCTCTAATGAATTCATTCTCAATATCATTTTTTTAGGCTATGTTTTGGCTCTAATTAAGTCATTCTCAAAATATTGTTTTGCAGCATTTCCAAAATTGCTTGCCAGATCACAGGGAAGGCATTGTTGTGTCTCATAAAAAATACTCAATAGTGAGCAGTGCATTTGCACCAGCGCCTTTTAAATGCGGCAAATGGTGGTGGGTTCTACCTATTGCTAAAACAAAACTGTTGGATCTGTGACAAAGATATTCAGTTTTGGACCTTACATTTGCACCAGCACCCTTTTATATGCAGTGCATGGTGGTGGGTTACACCTATTGCTATTAAAAAAAGTTGCATTACATTTGCACCGGTGCCTTGTCTGGCAGCAGATGGTGCCAAACCATTTGCTAAATTTCAACAATTTGCTACTATTTCAACCTATTGCTAAAAGAAAACTGTTGGATCTGTGATAAAGATATTCAATTTTGGGCATTACATTTGCCCCAAAATTGTATTTTTATGTGTATGTGTTTGACACAACGTTGATTTAAAAATGATATTTTGATTTTATACTTTTGTCCTGGGTATCTCCATATTGGAAGGGTTACAAAGGCTGCACAATTGCACCAGTGGCCTTTTTCTTTTTGCAGCAAATTGTGGTGGGTTAACCTATTGCTATTATAAAAATGTTGAATCTGTGATAAAGATATTCAATTCTGAGCAGAACATTTGCACCAGGGCCCCTTTTTCTGCAGCAAATGGTGATGTGTTCTATCTGTCACTAAAATGAAACGGTTGGATCTGTGATGAAGTTATTTCATTGTTAGCATTGCACTTGCACCAGAAGCTTTTTTATGCAGCAGATGGTGGTGTGTTCTATCTGTTACTAAAATACAACTGTTGGATCTGTGATAAGGTTATTTAATGCTGAGCATTGCATTTGCACCAGAGGCTTTTACATGCAGCAAGTGGTGGTGTGATTCGCCTATGACTAATGTCAAATAAGTTGATCTGGGATAAGGATATTCAATTCTGAACATTGCATTTGCACCAGTCTTTGTTTGTAGGCAGAAAATGGTGGTGTGACTGTGTACATATTGCTTGTATAAAAAAAGTTGAATTTGTGATAAAGATATTCAATTCTGAGCCGAACATTTGCACCAGTGCCCTTTGATCATGTGGTGTTGTGTTCCTCCTATTTCTAAAATTAAAAGGTTGATCAGTGATAAAGATATTTGAAATAAGATAAGATATTTGAATTAAAAATGATATTTTGATTATATACTTTCGTCCTGGGTATCTGTATGTTGGGAGGGTTACAAAAGCTGCACATTTGCACTAGTGGCCCTTTTGGATGCAGCAAATGATGTTGTGTTTTACCTTTTGCTAAAATAAAACGATTGAATTCGTGATAAAGATATTCTATTGTCAGCAGAACATTTGCACCTGCGCCCTTTTATATGCAGCAAATGGTTCTGTGTTCTGCATTTTGCTAAAATAAAACTAGCAAATGTGTAATAAAAATATACAATTCTGAGCAGAATTTGCACCAGTGTTTTGTTTTTTTTTGGAGCAAATGATGTTGTGTTTCACCTTTTAATAAAATAAAATATGTGATGGGGATATTCTATTCTGAGCATTACATTTGCACCAGTGCCCTTTTTGTTCCGGCAGCAAATGGTGGTGTGTTTTACTTATTGCTAAAATAAAACGATTGCCTTCATTGTAATTATAATCCTGAACATCTTTTCTAAGCTGTGCTTGTGTCACGTGCTTCGTGAAATAATATCTTAATATTCTATAAAGATCTATTATTACAACCAAATCTTAAATAATCATTTTCGCAGGTTGATAATAAACTCGTAACTGTTAATTTATTCATGAATTAAAATATTATTTTCCGGATATAAAACCCTCACATCCCTCGCTGGCAATAGGGATTGATGCAATGGTATTTGGAGATGATGCTGCTGCCCTTGAATTGTTATTAGCCATCAATCATATTTTAGATTAGCGCAGAGAGCTGTTAGCAGCCTGGTGAAGGATGAGGGGGGGGGGAGAAGAAGGCTCTTTTCTATTGCTTTGGATTTTTTTGTTAAATTTGGATTTGTTTTCTATTGCAGGTGAAAATCTGGTTCCAGAACAAGCGATCCAAATACAAGAAGCTGTTGAAGCAAGGCGGTAACCCCCACGAACTCGACCCCCTGCCCGTCTCTGCTGCCCTGTCCCCAAGATCTCCAGCCATCCCCCCAGTCTGGGACGTTACAGCATCAGCTAAAGGGGTGAATATAGCCCCAAACAGCTACATGCCTAGTTATTCTCACTGGTACTCCTCCCCACACCAAGACACAATGCAAAGGTCGCAGATGATGTGACGGCTCCAGGGTGCATTTTTTTTTTTAATTGCGCACAGACTGCAATGGCTGCAAACCGTTCCTTGCCAAAATGACAGAATCAAATAAAACACAAGGGGAGGCTTTTTTTTCTTTGGTGTAGTGGAACCCAACTCCACTTCCTATTTTGAAGAAACCTCAGAGACACAACTTGAAATCTCAAAGACGTTGATTTTGGGGAACACAACCTTCCTCATTTACGGATGGCCCCTTCAGGAACGACAAGCGAACCGTTGGGAGTTAAAACGGCCCGGAAACGCTTCAGCGTTGCGATCCTTCGCGAAGGTCTACAGAAGCTTGGGAGCTTTTTTTTTTTTATTGTTTCCTGCAACGATGCATTCTGCTTGAGGTGCAAAAAACACAAAAGCAAAAAAATAAAATAAAACAGATTCACCTACCAGTCTGGCTACCGTGAAATAAACCACTTTTTTTTTTCTAAAGAGACTGTGAAATGTCGCAGACTTAGGTGAGAAGACTCAACCTTTAAAAAAACAAACAAACAAACAAAAAAAAATACAGGGACTTTATAATTATGAAATGTATGTATATATTGTTGAATTTTAGTTGTATATACTTTATATGTTATTGTCTTTCATAAATGGAGAAAAAAAGAATTCATTCCTGAACAAGCTCCTGAGTGTCCTATTTATTAACCCCGCCCAGAAAAGTAAATATTGGGATACAAAATTAAGGAAAAAAAGGGAAAATTTGCATTAGAGGGTTGGCATTTTAAAAGGGGAGCAAATTAGAAAGGAGCAAGGAAAGATCAATTTCCATTTTTTTTTTTAGTCCTTGGAAAACAAAAGATAATAAATTGGCGGCTGCTCCACTATTGATACAGTTTTTAGCCCAATAATGCAAAAAAGAAACATAAAAAACTCCCAAAAATGTATTATTATTATTATTATTATTAGTAGTAGTAGCAATTATAATAATGATCATAAT
>NW_017307380.1:495792-498292 GCF_000935625.1 Nanorana parkeri
CTGCAGCAGATTTCAGACTAATAATGAACAAACAAACAAAAAATAAAACATATAAATAATAATAAAGAATTTTCACAGAGCATAAGGAATTCTGTTTGGATTTGGCTCCAACTGGGGTCATGCAAACCTACCTACTATAGATAACACGTTGGCAACACGTTGAGGCTGATTTACTAAAGGAGTTGATAATCTTCACTCAATTAAGTAAGAGAGGATTCCCTTCAATTCTCCAATTGTGTAAAAATCAAATTCCTGTTTCTATTTCATCTGAGCGTTGATATTGGGATTGAACACATGCAATTTATTGAGTGGACATTCTTAACTCCTTCAGTAAATCAACCTCATTCACTTTTGAGTTGATAGAAGAGTTGAGAAGGCATAACATGGTCTGCCCTAGGCAACAGATCTAAGTTTTCTGCAGTTAGCAGCCTAAGAGGGCAAAACATGATCAAACATTATTCATACTACTGCTACAAAAAAAAAGTAATAAAAATAATAATCATAATAATACAAATATTACTACTACTGCTGCTACTACTACTAATAATAATAGTAATAATAATAATGATGCTGCTGCTACTACTACTACTACTACTAATAATAAAATAAACCAAAATAATAATAATATTTAATAATTACTACTACTGCTACTACTACTACTACTACTAATAATAAATAATAATATTACTACTACTTCTAATAATAATCATATTACTACTGAATAGTAGTAGTAATACTAATACTATTCTACTACTCATAATAATAATAATAATAATAATAATAATAATAATAATAATACTGCTGCAGCTACTACTAATAATAATACAAATAATAATGCTACTACTACTACTCCTAATAATAATAATACTGCTGCTACTACTACCACTAATAATAATAATAATAATAATTGGCATAGAGCATAGAACATACAGATTTGGCCTAAAGTGTGATCATTAAAAATAAAAAATTTGTCTTATATGAAGAACACATTTTAATGGAGTATCCACCATTCATCTAAGACAAAACCAGTATCACAGGGCATTGAACATAAAGACAGCAGTTGCCCCTAGCAGCCAATCAGGAGCAAGATTCCAACTCTAGAACCTAGGACGAAACTTTGACCTGGGAGGTGATTGGTTGCCAGGGGCAACGCTCCCACCTCAGCATCAGGACCAGTTAGGCCAGATCAGGCAGAGTGCAGCGCTGGCCAAGGTGTTCATTCTCCATTTTATTTTTCTTTCTCCTGCTCCCCAGCCAGGCACCATTCAGCTGGACTGTCAATAAAAGTCTTATTCCGTCACTGGAGCAAGAAGCCTCACGCTGGGACAATTAATAGCGCCGAATTGGGCATCCTTCCTTGAAGCCACCGAAAGCATTTATCAGGAGTCAATAGACTGTTCGATATAATGACAGACACACAAAAAAAAGGACATTCACTATAATTAAGCACAAAGCAAAGATTACTTACCAACATGTCAGGGTGGGATTTTTTTCTATGTGTGTATGTATGTATGTATGTATGTATGTATGTATGTGTGTGTGTGTGTGTGTATGTGTGAGTGTATGAGTGTGTTGTTGAGAAGTGCTCCACTCTCAGCCAGTCTTCAAAAAAAGGCTTATAAAACGACCAGGCTTGTCATTTTCTGGCTCTGCCATTGTTAAAGGCTAGAAAATCGCTGCGACTTTTTATTATTATTATTCTTGTTCCCACTGAGCCTCTTCGGGTCTCCATCTCCCCAGGACCCATTGAAGGGAACAAAGCCTTCCAGCTGCAGAGCCCATCCAGTGTGAAACAGACATTGGGGACAATTTAACGTTTTATCCACATAGAAAAAAAAAAGGGTTCCACTTTAATTTTTTCTCTCTCTCTCTCTCTCTCCTTCTCTTTCTCCCATTCTCTTTAAATGCGCCATAATTAGAGTAATTTTTCATGTAGCCCGCTGATTACAGCGTTTTTACCGTCAAAGATAATTACCTGTAATTTTCTCCCACTTTTAATAGTAAAAAGCTATCTTTATTTAGATACAGCACAGGGGGAAAAGAGCGAAACAAAAGAGTGGAATGATTCTGTTATTCATATACAAATTGCAGAGATGGAGAAGGAGGAAGGGGGGAACCTAAATTTGAGAATTAAGCAGGAATTATTATACCAGGAGATAAGGAGACAGAGAGAGAGAGAGAGAGGTTACAGGGATTACAGCTGACAGAGGGGATGCATTATTCTCAGGCTGCCTTACAAATAACAAAAAAATAGGGAGATCACTGTGCATGGTCAGAGGTTTGGGAAAGGTAGATGGCTGATGCTGGGGATTTAGAGTTTGGTTCTGCATTGTTTCAGAAATCCTACCATGGACTAAAAGTCCCAGAGTTTCTTGTGGAGCAAGGTGCCTTCACAGCTGAGTGAACGTGCATTCTACAGGAGACATTTTGGGCTGTTAAGGGGTTAATCAACCGCAGCTAGGGTTTAATCTGTCAGTTTGCTCATGAATTCTATCTGGAG
>NW_017307380.1:501581-513227 GCF_000935625.1 Nanorana parkeri
TATAAGATTTTTTTTTTTTTTTTTTACTATGCTTACAAAATATTTAGGATTGAAATGTGAGGATTGCAATGGAATGCATGGAAACGAATCAATAAATGCACACAAATTATTATTATTATTATACAGGATTTATATCGTGCCAACAGTTTGCGCAGCGCTTTAGAATATAAGGAAGACATTACAATCACACTACAATTCAAGACAAGATGGTAAGGAGGGCCCTGCCCCTGAGGGCCTACAATCTAAAAGGGAGGGGCAAGTGATAAATGAGGTTGCACTGGAATGCACTGTAACGCACCTGAAAGCTCATTTTAAGCCCTTGTTCACACCTGAACGTTTTGTAGCGCGTTCTACGCTCGACGAACGCTCTACAAAACGCTCAAAAATATAAATCCCATTGTATTCAATGGTCTGGTTCCCACCTTGGCGTATTTCCGCCCGTCCCTAACGCGCTACAGAACGGCCCACGCCTGAAAAGGTACATGTACTACTTTGGGCCGTTTTTGTTGCGCGTTTCCATTGGGATACAGCCAAGTAGCCCTTGGAAACGCGCGTGTGTCGTGCGTTTTTTTCTCCGCGAATCGCGGTAAAAAAACCGCGCAACAACCGCGCGGCAGACGCGCATATGCAATACACCTAGGTGTGAACCAGGCCTAAGTTTAAAAAAAGCAACAAAAAAATCCCAGCTCCGGAACGCGGCAAAATCACGGTAAAACTCAATGCGTTCCAGATCTGGTCCGGAAAGTGGTATGAACCTGCCCTTAGGGGTACTTGAAAACATTTTTGTCATGGTGAAAAACAGTTGTGGCTGTGGGGAGTCAGGGCTGAGGGCCCCTTCACACCATTCAGTGCATTCATCTCACAGTCCCGTGGCATGAACGCACTGGACTGCTTAATCAAACCCTTTCTAGGGTGGTAGGGGGCACGGTGGTGTCATTTATTTCAATGACACCGCAAACATGCCCCCCACCTGCAGTGCGATCACCCGCACCAGAAAGCGTGGTACCGCAATGCCCTGCGTTGCCGTGCGGTGCAATTGCAAAAAATTGTGCAAGCAGAAGGTCTGCAGAGTAATCCCCTGGCTGTATGTCTGTGAAGGTTCTCATCCATCCATGGTATATGTGTAAAAAGTAACTCAAGGCAACTGGAATTTGCTGTATTTTTCTTGAAGACGTTTTGCTGGTCCTCCGACTAGCTTTCTTGACTCAGAAATTAGAAAGCTAGTCGGATGACCCAGCGAATCATCTTCAAGAAGAACACAGCAATTCCTGTTGCCTTGATTTACTTTTATACAGATAATCCTGCGGATGCATTTTCCAACACTCATTCTACAGTTCCAGCTGCTGACACCTCAGTTAGTCCCCAGCTGAATGAGATGTGCACTTTGCTTCTCTTAACTGCAAGAAGCCCTAGATCCAGGGAATCCGGTGCCACAGACCGCACCCCACAGAGACCCCAAGAAAACACCGGACACACCACATCACTGAAATCAATCAATGAGTTTCTTACACCTCTCTACAGGAATTTTGGAGCACTCTTCTTTCACCAACTGCTCCAGGTCTCTCAGATTGGAAGGTTCCTTTTTCCCAACTGCTGTTTTGAGATCTCCCCACAGGAGCTCTATGGGATTCAGATCTGGACTCATTTCTGGCCAGTCCAGTACTCTCCAGCGCTTTGTCTGAAACCATTTCTGGGTGCTTTTTGCTGTGTGCTTTGGGTCATTGTCCTGCTGTAAGACCCATGACCTCGGACGGAGGCCCAACTTTCTGACACTGGGCCCTACATTGCACCCCAGAATTCTTTAAGATTTCATAACGCCATGCACACAGTCAAGACATCCAATGCCTAAAGCAGCAAAGCAACCCCAAAACATAAGTGAACCTCCACCATGTGTGACTGTAGGGACTGTGTTTTCTTTAAAGGCCTCGTTTCTTTCTCTGAAAGCAGTAGAATGATGGGCTGCACCAAAACGCTGTGATTTTGTTCCGTCTGTCCACAGCACATTCTCCCAAAAGGATTTTGGCTTCCTCAGGTAAGTTTTGGCAAACTGCCTTTTTTGTTTCTGTGTCAGCAGTCCTCCGTCTCCTACCATAGCGCCCCTTTTCATTCAGATGGCGACATATAGTGCAAGCTACAGCAAAGATTTTCCCAGCACACTCACCAGCCAGCATGCACCAGCTCGCCGCTAAAGTTAAAAGCAGAGGTTTAGATACACGTCATCTGCAGCAAATGTGAAAGCCGCACAGCCGCGTCAAGGCACCTCTATATAGTGCGGTCCCAAAATGGATCGGGGGTCTTTATCCACCATTCCAACAATCCTTCGTTGCAATCTTTGATGAATTGTTCTCTTTCGTCCACGTCCGGGGAGATCAGCTACAGTGCCACGGGCTGGAAACTTCTTGACAATGTTGCGCACAGTGTACACAGGAACATGAAGATCTCTGGAGATGGACTCGTAACCTTGAGACTGTCCATGGTTTTCCACAATTTTTGTTCCCAAATCCTGGCAGTTTTTCTGTAGTGGGTGGAGCCTTCAGGGCACCTCCCACAGCTCTGGTCTCTGCACAGGCTATGTACAGCACATTGATGATGTCACTGCTACGTTTGCGAAGGAATTTGATGCACCTGAAATGGATTAATATCTTTTGTGGCTGTGGAGGCATTTCATCTAAGAAACATTGTTGTGCCTAGAGTTCAGCTTTGACAGTTTTTTTTTTTTAAATAGAGTTGGGCTTTAAGTACATTTGCACTATAAACAGCAAAATTATATGACACCCACATTCTTTAAATGAGAACTATGAGGTGAGTGCTTTTCACTCACCTCATAGTTCTAGCCGACCTGTGACAATGAGACTGTCACAGGTCGGCTTAGTAGATCGGGAGGTGAGCGAACACATACCTGCGTTCGCTCACCTCTCGATCCTGTCACAGCTCTCCGCCGTGACAGGGGAGGGGCTGGATTCCCCCCTCCCCGCTCCAATCCGCCAGCGCTGACTGGCGGAACGGAGGGGGAGGGGGCGGGTACAGCTGGCTCTGCCTCTAGATGAGGCAGAGCCAGCTGTCAGTCACGCAGCTGGGCGGATCCAGGCATAATTGTCGGGATCCGCTTCAGCTGTGGCATCTCAGTATACTGAGCCTAGGGTGACGGGAGGACGCTAGTTTGTGTCCTCCCATTACCTTAAGGAGAACTATGGGGAAAAGCCTTAACCCCATAGTTCTCCTTTAACGGAGAACTATGAGGTAAGTGAAAATCACTCATCCTCATAGTTTGAGCCGACGTGTGACAATGAAACAGTTACACGTCGGCTCAATAGATCGGGAAGTGAGCAAACGCATACCGTCGCTCGCTCACTTCTCGATCATCTCCCTGCAGAGAGCCATGACTGTTAGTCACGGCTCCCTGCAGGGATTCCCCCCCTTCCCGCTCCGATCCTCCAGCGCTGACTGGAGGAACGGACGAGGTGGGGGCGGGTACAGCTGGAACTGCCTCTAGATAGGCAGAGCCAGCTGTCACTCACACAGCTGGGTGGATCTCGACAGCAATGTCGGGATCTGTCCCGGCTGCGTTGGTCTCAGTATACCGCGAGCTGCAGCTCGCATTATACTGAGCTTTGGGTCACGGGGGGACACTAGCATATGTCCTCCCGTGACCCTTAAGAGAACTATGGGGAAAAACACTTACCCCATAGTTCTCTTTTAAAGCCCCTCTTTTTTCTCTTTTCCAAGAGGTCCTGACACACTCAAGTATATATGCAGAGCAGCTTTCGTACATCTGATACCCTCACAAACTATAGCTGGCCATAGATGAGGGATGAGTGTTACCAGATCCGGCCAGTCTTGTGTCCATAGTACAGGTGGACAACACAAGCCTGATCTCCCCTGGTGGGAATGACCGATCAGACAGGTTCCAAAATCTCGTCCAGGAGGTAAACCAGCACTGGCAGTGGATCCACCTTTGTCTCCGTCCCTCAAATCCCTCTTCCATAATCACACATTTGAACAACAGGGCAACATAATTCTTTATATTTTGCCCTGCATCAGGCCAACCAGATATGTTTTGAAGGTTGATTCAGTTGGCCACACACCAGTAGAATTTCATTTGAAAACTTTTATTTTTGGAACATTTGTTCAATGTTCTAATAGTTAACATGGGCAAATTGGCAATCATTTTTCACCATGGGGAGGCAACAAAATGGAAGGAGAAGGATGGATTTTTTTACTCTCGATTGTTATCTGAAGGAATTAAATTCTGACTGTGAATGTGGTTCCCAGCCAGGGAAACTACTGCAGTGCGCCTGGAAAACGTTACTACGGAAGCAAAACGTTTTCTATCAAGAACATTCATTCGTTTAAACTATCCCAAAATGGAACTTTAGAATTCTACAAATTGTCAATTGAAGAAAATATCATATGAATCATAGGAAATTTATCAAGTTCATAATGGTATCATCAAATGCTTTGACAAACGATATCGCTTCATTTCCATGCGAACATTCGAAATTCAACTGGTCAGTTTTAGTACCTGCTAGGGCTGGTAATGATTAAAAATTTCCTGTTCGATTAATCGAGGGATTAATCGTTAATTTCCGCAGCCCTAGTACCTGCACATCCAACCGTGATCTCAACGCAAGAGCCAGCGTATCTATCTCTCTGCCTTCTACATCCTAACAGCTTCCCCCCTCCAGACCTGCAATCACAGCACCTAGGAGAGGAAAGTCTTTCAACACCAACTTCCTTTCTGGTTCTGAGATGTCATGTGACATAATACATAGAGCTACGTTTCGTTCTGGACCAAAATTTGGATGAATTTTCAGAAATTTGGACATCAAAATTCCAAATCCATATTGAATGCGCCCGAATCTGAATTTCCGTTTCCGAATTTCGGATCCCGTCTGAATTTTGTTCAAAAACAACATTAAAGTGGACATATGACTTTTCTGTCCAATCAGATGTGTTTTTTGGTTTAATGCATCAATGGGTCTGAACACAAATTTTTGTTACGACAACATGGGAGCCATATACAGTATATACATATAATACTAAAGCTGAGGCTCCTAGACCCAAATGGCATTCGGGATCTGAATTTCCGAATTGCGGATTTCCTGAATGCCGTTCAAGTCTGGAAATCTCAGCTTTAGTAATATATGTATATGGCTGCCAGACCTGAATGGCATTTGGGAGCTCCCGAGTAATTTTTGGAAATTCGGATCCTGAATGCCATTTGGGTCTAGAAGCCTCAGCTTTAGTATCATATGTATATACTGAACACAAATTTTCATTACGGCAAAAGGGAAACATATGCTATATGGCTCCCATGTTGCCATGACGAAAATTTGTGTTCAGACCCATTTGAATGCATTAAAACAAAAATTTGGGAGCTCCCACATCTGATTGGCCAAAAAAGTCACATGTCCAATTCCGTTTAGTTTTTGAACGAAAAAATGTGTCTGAATGTGAATTTCTCGAATTTAAGAAAATTTGTCCGAATTTTGATTCGGAACTAAACAAATCGCACATGTCTACTTTGAGTTATGCAGAAAGAACGTACTCACATGTCTCATGGGTCCATTGGGGTTTTGTAGGGATCCACCACTCTGCCATTGCATGGCAAGTATGTCGTCAGAAGCTTCATGGTTCTTGCAGTCAGCCCCATGATGATGCACACGCATTGCAGTGAATCCTTAGGGGGCCGGCTGCATGAACGCCATGACGTGTGGCAGTGGATGCGGTGTAGAGTACCACAGGGACTCCTGGGATGTGTAAAATGGGATACAGGAAGTGCAGGGAGTGTTAACTAACCCTAAGTCCATCAATAATATATTTGAGATGGTTAGTGAGGAAGGGGGTAGCAGTGGAAAGAGAAAAAGTAGGTGGTGAGGGTAAAGGGGCACATTAAGGAACACCCCCTTTCACCCAATCAATGCAGCTCAATGGCACACTTTACATGGTACACTGTAAAAAAATATTCTGTTGGGTTTACTCAAAAAAATTGAGGCAACTATTTGCATCAGCTTTTTAAGTAATGTCAACTAAACTTATTTTTGTTAGGCCTTGTTCACACCAAGCGCAGAGCAGGTGCAGAGCAGATCAGTTGCAGATCGGATCAAAACTGTGTCCAATGTATTGCAATGGTATTTTTTGCTGCAGTTCACATCGCAGCGTGCAATTCCAGAGCAGATCCAGAGCAGGTGAAAAAACTGCAGCAGGCCCTATTTTACCTGCTCTGGATCTGCTCTGGACCTGCAAACGCATCAAAACGCATCAAAAACGCATGCAAATGCCTGGAACGCACTGAAAGCCCATTTTAAACGTTAAATTCTTTTTTTTTTAAGCCAAAAACGCGTCAAAAACGCATCTAAAAGACTAGCGTGCGTTTGCAGAAACCTGACCGGATCTGCTCTGCATTTGGTGTGAACAAGGCCTTACATTTTCAATTCCAACATATTATATGGAGTAATCTAGACAAAGCTTTTAAGGCATGTGCATGTTACATATATTAATTAAGTTGTGGAGCAGGACATGAAGAAGGAGCAGGACATGAGGTCATGTGACTGCCCACTCAGCTCTCTGATTCAGATTCAGACAGGAAGAGGAAGCTTCTTGAGGTGTTGGAGGAAGCAGCCAGAAAAGAGAAAAGAAGAAAGCAGGCCACAAGAGAGGAGACCAGATGAGTGAGCCTGCAGCAGAGCTATATGTAAAAGAAAACCACCTGCCCAGTGTCCGATACTGCATGTCCCAGGCTTTGGGCTATACCTTTTGCGCATCCCTGGATTATCTGTTATATCGGTAAATGTTACCGATCATTTCATACATTGTTAATATCGGGCATAATAATCGGCTCCAATAATCAGTCCACCCCTAGTTCTAACACTGTACACTACACAAAGTACTTTCATCTTCTTGGGGTTTCAGTTTTACATAGTACAATCCCAATGTTCATGCTGACATAGGGTATAGTTGTCTTTGTACATTGTAGTACATTCTATGTTCTAAACCAGACTTGTTTTTTTACAAATATATGTTACGTGTGTGTTTCAGTTTGATTTGTTTTCTGAGAAAGAGGCATTTTAAAAAAAGCTTATCAAAATGCTGCTTACATCTGAAGTGGATGCCGCAATGCTATTACTTGTGTAAAAATAATAAATGTTCATTTGTTTTCAGACCCTGTTTCATGAGACTATTCTTTTTAAAAAACCATATTATTGTATTATTATATCAAAATCTTCAAACATATATTGAATACATTTTGCCAACTTAAAAAAAACTCAATATGTTACAAGAAAAATAAGTAAATGTCCCTTAAAACTATAGTTCCAGACAAGTTCATGTAAGTATTCCTAACTTAAAACTATGGTATATAAACTGAAAAAAAAATGAGTTGACTTGACTTAAAACTATAAGTTGAAAACATGTAAAGTCTAATGATTCTAAGGCCTTGTTCACACCAAATGCAGAGCAGATCCGGTCAGGTTTCCGCACACGCACGCTAGTCTTTTAGATGCGTTTTTGACGCGTTTTTGGCTAAACTTTTTTTAAAGTTTAAAATGTGCTTTCAGTGCGTTTGCATGCGTTTTTGATGCGTTTGCAGATCCAGAGCAGGTAAAATAGGGCCTGCTGCAGTTTTTTCAACTGCTCTGGACCTGCTCTGGAACTGCATGCTGCGATGTGAACTGGAGCAAAAAATACCATTGGAATACATTGGACGCAGTTTTGATCCGGTCTGCAACTGATCTGCTCTGCGCTTGGTGTGAACAAGGCCTAAGAAGTGTGTTTTAACAACAAATGAAAATTAAGTAAGGTACTCAAAATATAAAAGTAAATTATTAAACATATATTTATTTGTTGAAAATTATACAATTTTTGTGTTTAAATTACAACCCGACAGGTTCATTTTACATGAAAGGACTTGGTTGGTTATGTTGGGTCCTTAGGCCAAAGGTTCTCAGTTCTCTTCTGAACCTCTTGCAGCATTAGAACAGATTTCTTTCTCAAGTTTTAAATTTGATGAGCTGAGGCTAAGAAGGAGGAATGGTCACACGCAACACCTAAAACTTGAATGTTCCTAAACTTATCTCCCAGACAAATAAGACAAAAAGGGGAATAAAACCACAGTATGGGAACACAGCTATGCCAAGCCTCGGATTATTCATACAACCTTCATATTACTACATAACCTGGATTCATGAATTCTGAGATTCTTCACAAATCAGAAAAGTCTTAGCTGAAAATGTATGTTTTTATTGTTGTTTAGGATAGAACGAGGAAGGGTTAGAATCTGGGTCAAGTCTTTATTGTTGGTGAGAGGCAGTGAGGGCGCCACACCGATGGTCATAGAGGCCAAAATGGTCTGAAATCCGACAGCCAATGCGTTTCGGGAGCCCTTCATAAAGGTTATGACAGAAATAAAGGGATACATGTTTATAAGTTGATAAGAAAAGAAATAAAAGAAAACATTATGGTGTAAAAATCTTGAAGTAAATGCTAAAGGATCTATTGTAAAATGTCATATCAAATATATTATTCATACAACTATTACACACAATAGGATTATTGTTTGTAGGGAAGTCAATGTTATTTACAAACAATGATATAGAAGGTATATAATCATAAGCTTCATTGTTACAACGTAACAGACAAAATGCTCATACCATCATGATCTGAATTTACATGGAAGTGCCATAAACACAACAATATAGTTCGAAACAATGTGAAAAAAAAAAGTTTTTATTGCTTTTTGTGTCTCTGTAGGAAATATTTCCTCACACTTCCTGTATGGCGGCCAGGACAGGAAGTGAGGAGAGTTCTGCTGGATATTAGCCCATGAGAGCTTGTAAACCTTCTACACTATTTTCAAAATAAAATACAAAAACAAATTGTATTTAAATTTAAAAACAAAATAAAAATCCTTCTATGAAGTTCCATCGCCGTCATGCGTAAGATGTCTGTGGTATAACTGAACACAAATATTAGGATTTTGAAACAGTGGTTAAAGAATTGTTCCAGACTTGTTGTGTAGACACATTGTGTTCCTGTCTCCCAGTTGTGCTCTTGTGTTGTCACCCTGTCCCATGAAGCTCCTTGTTTAGGCACTTCCTGTTACAGGGTGACAACACTGTGTTTCTGTCTCCCAGTTGTGCTCATGTGTTTTCCCCTTGTCCCATGAAACTCCTTGTTCAGGCAGTTCATGTTACAGGGTGACAACTCTGTGTTCCTGTCTGCCAGTTGTGTTCTTGTGTTGTCTCCCTGTCCCACGAAGCTCCTTCATCGGGCACTTCCTGTTACAGGGTAATAACACTGTGTTCCTGTCTCCCAGTTGTGCTATTGTGTTGTCACCTTGTCCCATGAAGCTCCTTGTTTAGGCCCTTCCTATTAGAGGGTGACAATGCTGTGTTCCTGACTTCCAGTTGTGTTCTTGTTTTGCTACCCTGTCCCATGAAGCTTCTTCTTCAGGCACTTCCTGTTACAGGGTGACAACGCTGTGTTCCTGTCTCCCAGTTGGGCTCTTGTGTTGTCCACACATCACTTCAAACAACTTCCTGGATTCCCAGTGTGCTTTGCATCTCCTACCCTGCTGCTTGGTGTGATGGAATCTTAATTTCTCAAAACTACATGTCCCATCATGCATTGCTTCCGTGATAATGTTACATTGTTCAGACAGTGAGTTGTGGTTTAGAAGGCAGATCCATGAGAGATGTGACACGAGAAAGTGCATATTCATAGGGCTGAATGAAATGGTGTCAGTGCTCTGAGGAAGTCCATCCTAGGGGCATCTTGAATGAGTACATTTACAAACGTCTAGATGGATCTGGTTATTAGAACTTGGAAATTCAATATAGAAATACAGATTTCTTTATAGTTTTTGGCCACAATAGATACACCTTAATAAGAAAAATATGGCAGCTGTGATAATGAACTGCAGTGCATAGGCACACTCTGAATTGGCCCCCAGGGTTTCTTTACTGTAAACTGATCTCGCTGCCCATTTGGTTTGTGTAATGTCGGGTGACTGTCATCTACAGTATGGTCACTGCTGGGACGGCCATTAGCCCCTTGCACTCGTATTGGTCTGGGATTATCAGTCAGTCCAGCTAGTTAGGTCCCATTAAGATATAATCACTGATTATCATGGGAGACAATGAGCTAATTAATTTGCTCCAGACTCATATCACTAATATCTAATTACCAAAAACAATTTGTTATCAGCACACAGTAGCCAGTAAACAGATACAAAGTGATTAGTCCGGGCTACTGTGATGAAGGTGGATCTGTCTTTTGCAGATTGTGACTCCCCATTTGATGTGGAAGTCTCAGTGTGATATTTCCTTTCAGTTACAAGCCATTTTTGGGTGTCCATTGAACCATATGACTAATTAGTTGCGGGGGAGGACGGGGGTGTCTGAGGACTGACTATGTATGTGCACAGGTGTGCATTCATAGTTCTGTGCTCCAACATGAATTAAAGGAGAACTATGAAGCGAGTGCTTTTCACTCACCTCATAGTTCTAGCCGACCTGTGACAATGAGACTGCCACAGGTCGGCTTGGTAGATCGGGAGGTGAGCGAACACATACCGGCGTTCGCTCACCTCTCGATCCTGTCACGGCTCTCTGCCGTGACAGGGTAGGGGCTGGATTCCCCCCTCCCCTCTCCGATCCTCCAGCGCTGACTCGCGGAACGGACGGGGGAGGGGGGCGGGTAAAGCTGGCTCTGCCTCTGGATAGGCAGAGCCAGATGTCACTCACGCAGCTGGGCGGATCCCGGCACAATTGTCGGGATCCGCTGCAGCTGCGGCGTGTCAGTGTAACGCGAGCTACAGCTCACGCTATACTGAGCCTAGGGTGACGGGAGGATCCTAGTTTGTGTCCTCCCGTTACCCTAAGGAGAACTGTGGGGAAAAGTCCTAACCCCATAGTTCTCCTTTAATATACTTACTGCGTACAGTATTGCAGTGCAGTAGTGTGAACTGAACACAGAGGACATAAGGCGATTTGCCTTTTCTATGCGTTGGGACCAGGGCCGGATTTACTTTCTCTGCTGCCCCAAGGCCAGCTCGCTCCAGGGATGGACTACAATCTCATGTTTAGTTTACTCATTTGTATTGAGATTGTAGTCCATCCCGGGAGTGAGCTTGGAGCGGTGACTACTTTACAACACACACAGGGACCATGGGGAACAAAAGTAGCCCCCCTCCAGAAGGAAGGACAGTGTCATCACCAATTCAGAGATGATTTGAGGATCTACAGCCGAGTGATACACAAATAAGATACAGTTTTGTTAATAGTTCAGTTACTTGAATGTAGTTTTAAGATTTAACTCCTGAATTTAGTGTAACTTTAAAGTAAAGCAACCCTTTTTTTTTTGCATTGCAGTTCATACACATGTACTGTATGCATGGCCGGATTTCCCACAAGGCCAACCAAGGCCCGGCCTCGAGGCAGCAGGGAGTAGAGGGGCAGCAGGTGTGTGGAATTCCTATCTCTCGATGCCCGAGCCATGGTATTCTAGGCGCCGGGCGGGTATTTGTTTTCTACATTCAGTCCTGCTTTGGGCAAGCAGAGCTAAAAGTACAGCAGGGAAGCCGCTGCTTGTTTTGTACAAGTGATCTCGTTGATGTCACCGAGATCTCAAGTATGCATCCTGCAGGTT
>NW_017307380.1:513243-523450 GCF_000935625.1 Nanorana parkeri
GGGGCGGGGTGGTGGTGGTTAGGGGGGGCGCATTGAGGAACCTGGCCTTGGGGCAGCAGAGAGAGTAAATCCGGCTCTGACTGTATGTGTGGCATAGATGTGCATTATATATGAGTGTGCTGTATGGTGCATTTTCTCTTGGAATACACACTATATGTATATCTCTGTTATTTGTATAAAGGAAATTAAGAGTGTTTGATGGACAGATTTGTTGTTTCTAGCAACAATCCAAATGGCGCAACACATGCCGATCGGAAAATTTATTCAGAGGTTACAGAGTGGGCACCTTGTGTGTTATATAAAGTGAGTGTGTGTATACAATCCCTGTGCAGCCCAATATATCAATTCATATATTACACCTACACGGCCAGGACTTCATGTCAAATATAAAAATGGATTTGTGGACAAAAAGCATTCATTATTTGTATGCAGAAATGAAAGCTAGTCAGCCATTATACAGTGTCAGGTTTGGCTCGCAGCCCACTCATCCCCCAGGACACTGCAACTTCCTTTAGGCCAGCTGTTGTAGGACTACAACTCCCAGCAGACAGGAAATGCGGACGTTTACAGCTCCAGGACAGCTGGAGAGCTGTGACAGAATATCAGAGATTTATATCTCCAGTAGGCCTGATTGGCTCAGGAAATAAGAAGCAAAGTGAGGTTTAGCCCCAGACCCGTGTACAGTATTCCTGCTGCACTGCAGTCATTTCGCTGGTGTAACCCAGAACTGTACAGCCCTCCCTGGCTGTTTCCAACACCGCTAACCAAAGCCACATGTGTGCTCCCCACTTCTGACCCTGCGACTCCCCACATGCAGGAAAACACATATGCAAGCATGGAATTTGCATTGCGTGGGATGCGACAATCCTGGTGCTAACGTTTGCTCTTCGGTACAGTTGCGTCATTTACGTCTCGTATTGAATACACACGAGAATCACGTTCCAGACTTTCTTTTAGCTGATGGTTCTTTTCTAGCACTGCATATTGAGTTGGAGCTTAAAGGACTTTATGGCAATTTTTGACAACTTTTTAAATCTCAAGAATATTCACGGCCCATTCAGATGCCCATGCTGTGTTGCGGTGCAATGGCGGACGCACTTTATGGTATTTTTAATGCATTCTTTCCCAGAAATGATTTTTTATTCACTTGCAATGTGCCTTTAAACTTGCTGGAAGTCAGTTCCCCAGCACAGTCCTTTCCCCTTGCTGGAAGTAAGTTCCCCAGCACAGTCCTTTCCCTCCTTGTATACCATAGCCTTCTCTTTATCTGGGAGTGTGTAATTATTGTCTGTGCTGAGCATGACACTTGCCAGAAGGTGGGCGGGAGGCTGGATAGGGAATCCCAGGTTTCTAAGAGCTGGGTAGGGGGATGTATATGCCCCTTACACATATCCCCGCCTGGCACTTAGCAACCTAGGACACTCGGGCCGGAAAGGGGGCAGCAGGAACACTGCAAACATTGTGCAGCAGAACGGTCATGCCGCTTTGCTTGACGCCCCCCACGTAACCCAAAGATATGCCTCATTATAGGGACAGCCCTGTTCACCACAGCTGGAAGGCCTGAGTTTGCCTACCCCTGCTATAGAGTGTTAGCTCTGAGTCTACTAGGGTTGCTGATGGCGGCTCTCAGCAGCAGTCTCAAGGCTTTTGTATGTCGACACAAGGGAGGCTTTAACAGGTAAATAGCGTGCAGTGCACAAAATATGTTAAATAGACATATGAGTTCAGAATGGATGGCACCACAATGTGCTGCACTACCGTACATGTGTATGAG
Organism: Nanorana parkeri; assembly: GCF_000935625.1. Taxonomy (NCBI): domain Eukaryota; kingdom Metazoa; phylum Chordata; class Amphibia; order Anura; family Dicroglossidae; genus Nanorana; species Nanorana parkeri. The sequence continues at coordinate 515,018 of NW_017307380.1, forward strand.
TAATGCATGGTAAAATGTGCCCAAGGACCTTATTAATAAACATGCAGTTTTGACGCACATCAGCGCATGCACATGTGCAACTGTTGTTTTCATTAGGCACCCTTAATCCTCTTGTATTGAATGGTATTATAACGGTACTGTTCCCTTTATTTAGGAAAGTGCTGCAAAAACTGTTGGCGCTATATAAATCGTGTATAAAAAAACAACAATTATAATAAATAAAGTCCCATAGAAGTCGTGTTACATGAATTTTCACACACTGTTATTGCAAAACGCATTTAGAAAAGGTGCTTGAAAAATGCATCATCATGCAAGCTGATGGATGTGGAGTCAGCCTAAAATTTTTCTCATAATATTTACATTTTTACACTCATCAAACTGAGCTTCCACTATAGGTACTACCGACAAAACTAGGACACTATACACACACACATACATATTCATGCAGACGTGACGTAATATTCCAAACCTCCATATATAAGAATCCTCCCATGATAGACTTCAAACGAAAAATCTGAACAGTGTTCATAAAACACGTGATCTTGTACTTTGAGCCTCTTGTATTCTCCTGGAGGGGGCAGCCAGTTGCGAAGGTTCGGGCCATTTTAAAGTAAACTTACCATGATATTATTTTAGGATTTTAATAATAAATGAGTCAGTGGGGACGTCAGAACGTCTCTTATTATTGTTTTTTTTTACCAGTAAAAGGAAAACAGGAAGAGACAGATATGAGAAGAAAGGAGAGGAGAGGAGAGGAGGCGTATGAGAGGGAGAGAGAGAGGAAAGGGGGAGGATAAGAGCTGATTATGACGTCATAGTCGAACTCTAAGAACATAGTTGAGAGTCTCCAAAGGTTCAAACTCCTTAATTGTTACAGTGTAACAGGTCAAAACTCAGTAAATTTTATCGAGAAGTAAAAAAAAACCAAGAAACTCCTGGCAGCAATAACAAAGAGACAGACAGAAGAAGGAGGGGGCGGCAGACGAAAAGCTAGATTAAAAAAAGAGCGGAGACAGGTAACTGTGCCCGGGGCTGTACAGCATGTCTTCTCAGGTTCTCCACCACAATTCACTGCAATCCTGTCCTGACAGCAAGACACCCAGACTGTCCTGCTCCGAGCCCTTTCCGGGGTATAGAATGAGGTATTGGGTATAGAATGGAGTATTGACTGGGTATGGAATGGGGTATAAACTGGGTATAGAATGGGGTATGGACAGGGTATAGAATGGAGTATGGACTGGGTGAATGGGTGGGCTGAGTATAGAATGGAGTATAGACTGGGTATAAATGGAGTATGGACGGGGCATATAGGGGACTATGAACGAGTCATATAATGGTGTATGGATTTGTCAGAGACATAGAAAAGGGTATGGACGGAGCATGCAATAGGCTATTAACTGGACATAAAATGGGGTATAGACTGTGTGTAGAATGGGGTATGGACTGGGTATAGAATGGAGTATGGACTGGGCATAGAGTGGAGTATGGATGGGGCATAGAGTGGAGTATGGATGGGGCATAGAGTGGGCTATGAACGGGGCATAGAATGGTGTATGGACTGGTCAGAAACATGGAATAGGGTATAGACGGAGCATGCAATAGGATATTAACTGGACATAAAATGGGGTATAAACTCTGTGTGGAATGGGGTATGGACTTGGAATAGGATGAGGTATGCATGGGGTATAGAGTGGAGTATGGGCGGAGCATATAATGGGATATGCATGGGGTATAGAGGGGGTAGAAAAGGAGTTAATGAAAGAATCCTGATAGTGACAGGTATCTAGACTGTACATGGAATTAGGTACTATTGGGGAATAGACGGTGTATAGACATGGTATATGGATAGCTTGGGGTACTGATTTAGCAGGAATAGGGTAGAGGTTAAGATATGAACGGAAAATAGATGGGTTACTGATTGAGTGTGTGGACGGAAGAATGAGATATGGACTATACACAGACTTTATATTTAATGGGGTACTAATGGAGAATAGACGGGTATAGACAGGAATATGAACGGTGCATAGTTTGGGGCACTGATTGGACATAGACAGAACATAGACTGTGATGAAAACGAGGCATATAACGGAATACTGATTGTGTACTGACTGAGGTATGGACTGGGAATAGAACGGGATATGGATGGGCCGGGGCACAGAATGGCATATGGACGGGGCATTGAATGGGATATGGACGGGGCATACAATGGCATATGGACGGGGCATAGAATGGGATATGGACGGGGCATAGAATGGGATATGGACGGGGCATACAATGGCATATGGACGGGGCATAGAATGGGATATGGACGGGGCATAGAATGACATATGGACGGGGCATAGAATGGGATATGGACGGGGCATAGAATGGGATACTGATTGGGCATACAATGGGATGTGGACGGGGCACAGAATGGCATATGGACGGGGCATAGAATGGGATATGGACGGGGCATAGAATGGCATATGGACGGGGCATAGAATGGGATACTGATTGGGCATGGAAAGGGCAAAGACTGGTCTGTCATTATGGTGTGGATGGGGCATAGAATAGGACAAGGACTGGCTTTTGGAAGGGTACTGGAAAGGATTACAGACCAGATGTATACAGAGAACAGTCCAGTATCACAGATCAGTACAAATGAAGCAGCAGAGCGATCTACTATTAGCTAGCGCTGAACAAACTGCTCCGGAGTTCCTGGTGATAAAATGACACATTTTCTGAAAGAAACAATTACCCAGTCGGTGTAAATGGGCTTCAGCCGGTCTGTTGAATTAATTCACTTTGGCATTAAAACCCGCGAAATGTGACGGCCCCTAAAGCTGACAGATAGAGAACCAGCGAAAGAAAGAGGCGATATGGGGGAAGGGTGCTGTAGGGAGGTGATCCCTATTCCGTGAAAGTGCTGCAGGATCACTCTGCTCTGACTCAGTCCCTTCTACGAAGACACACTCCTACCACTATGGACAAATATATATCTCAGCTTGGAATAACTGCAAAAGGATCCAAAAAGTGAAAATATCTGCTAATCTGTAAACTTCTCTAATTCTCATTATATAGAAGAAAACAGTAAAACAACTGACAATAAGTACATCTATCTCTGATTTATAATCTATCTATCTATCTATCTATCTATCTATCTATCTACTGTAAATAGAGAGAGTGAGAGAGAGAGAGAGAGAGAAAGAGAGAGCAAGTGCATAACACACACACACACACACACACACACACACACACACACACACACACACACACACACACACACACACACAACACATTATACTATAATTATAAACATTAACCGCCTACAATGAAGATTTGGTTTTCACCCTAATGGGTTAATTTTTTTTATTGACAGTGATGTTCAAAAGTATGTCACTGTCACTTAGTGATTTGACATTGTATGCCACCTGGTGACCGCCATTGGCTTTTAGAGAAAAAAAAAAAATGTAGCTTTTAGTTTTAGGCTGAGAAGTACAGAAACATTTCTAAAATCCTAGGGATGCGAGGGGATATATCACATATGTGACACACATATATGCGATATAAAATATATAGCCCTTACTTTCCTCTAAAAAACAATATATAAAATGTGTGGGTGCACTTAGAAAGTATACATATCTATCTGTCTATTGATCAATCTTCAGCGAACAGCCATTTGCCAGGGTCGAAATAATTTTATTTATCCAGAATATACAGCTTAATTCATCTATCTACATTTATTTACATGGATACAATAAAACATTGAAGAAAAAAAAAAAAGTCAGTCTTTGAAAAAAATGAGGTCATTAGATTCAAGGCACCATTGAGAATAGTGTCCAAAAAGTTTGCGTCAATCTGTTTAAAAAAAAAAGTTCCCTTGGAATGCAATAAGTTACATGCAACAAGCTTTACACAATATAATTTGCTTTAAAAAAAAAATCCATCGTATGCTTTCTTTTGTAGGTTCCCTTAACAATGCAATATAAGAGTCCAAAATATATAAAAAAAAAAAAAAAGAAGAAAAAAGATTGTCCTCTTTTCCTTAGTACAGTGTCCCAGAAGCCAACGCTAATGGATGTTGTATGGAACTGTGGTTTTGTAAGTGGGAGTTGAGGGAGTTGCTTGTTGGGTACCAGACACTGGGGTTTTCCAAGTAGGTGGATGCTGGGGAGTTGTTGGATGTCTGAGGATGGGAATGCACATGTGGGTGATGACTGAGAGATCTTGAAGACCCTTGGGGTTCCCAAACCACAGGGGACTGTGGAGAATTACAAGCCATGGGATCACTGGAACTTGGGCTGTGCTCTGGAGGCATCTCTCCATTCTTCATGATCTTCTTAAGTTTAGATCTTTTGTTCTGAAACCAGATTTTCACCTGCAGGGAAAGGAAAAGAGGAAATGGTTAAAAATGTGACCAAAGCCATTCCCCATTCTTTTTCTTTTGCATGTGTTCTTACTTTGCAATTATGTATACTCACTTAGATACTTTATAAGTGTTTATTTACACTTTGCAGGCAGGCGGTATAACACTTCATTAAAAAGAACCCAAACAAGTATCTTGTTGGTTGGTGTCTCCCAACTTTATTTTAATTTAAAGTTACTTTATAATAAGTGAAACAAATATATAGCAGCCAGTAAGTACTAAATACAGCCTTGCATGTGCCATCTAGTACTGAGTACTCACATGTACAAAGACATTTATTATTACATTTCTTCTAACTGTATATAAATGTTTTCCAAACTCTGTATTTACATTAAAATAAAAACCCAATGGTGCCAGTTTTATATCAAATGTATTGTTTACAAAAACTCTTATGTATTATGAAGCGGCACTACTAGGTGTACATCCTGAACCCCTCAGAAGCCCTCCCTGGGATAAAAATATGCTGGTGTGTGTTAGGCCACATCTGGCCCTTTTTTCTTGTGACCCCCCACTCCCTTTAAAGGGGAATTATAGTCTTTTTGTTTTTATTTTTGCAGACATACATAGCTCATCTGCCTGTTTTAATGAACCCAGAACCTTGTTTACATGTATGGTTTGTAATTATCTCTGTACTTGGGGGGCTGCACTTTTTTGATCCTTTCATCTTACTGCTGGTTAAAAACAATAGACCCTCTGCAGTAATGATTGGTAGCGGGAGACCCTGTGATCAAGACTGCCTAGGCTGGCAGATGGGGAATAATTTTTTTTTCTTATCTTATCAAGAAATATAGTTACTGTCACACACAAAAAAAATTGATTATTAATAGTATTCTATTTAATTATACAATTATATTGCTATCGATGAGATTCTTGATCTGATCCATAGACTAATTATTTCACATTAGCTTTGGGTTATTTATTATGGAAATTAGTGGTTTTTGGAGGTTTCTTTCAATCATGATGTATCTATACATTTTTATCATGGCTTTTTACGATTGTATCTAATAAATTAAACTTTTGAAGTAATAAATCATTGTGTTGTCTTGGATTTGTCACATGGTGCCTTAAAAGCCCCAACTAGTCTCCTCTCATTTTTTTGTTTACTAAACCAGGGGTGTGGCACCAGTCACTTAGGATCTGTTCACAAAAACCTCCTTTTTAGTATTCTATTTATTTAGGTAAAAGTGAATTTTAAATATAGATTTAGAATAAATATTGATCAGAATATAAAGTAAGTCTATCCCTTATGAAGGAAGATTGTAGAGCTGCAGAACAGACATATGTAGATATCACATTTGTCCTGCCAGTGGTAGTAATAAAAAGTGGAATATTTATGGCGTTGTTGTCTGATGTCTGTTGTAAATCTCTGACTCCAGAACCACAAGACTGCAGTCAGATAGACTCACTAGTGCAGGAGTGCAGTGGGTAATTATTATTTAAAATGGCTGCATCCATAATGTGTCCTATATTACACACTGCAATGGTAATCTTGATATTGATAGACTTGGCAAAAACATATCATCAGTTAGCAAACTGCACAAGTCCAGAGACAAAATGATCTTTAACTTAAAAGCAGTCACAAACAATTCTAAAGGAACATAGAGGCAATGTGACCCAGTAAAATAGGCCCATGTCATACAACAGCTCACTAAGCTTAACAAAACAAAGCGGTTTGCTGGTTCCTAGATCCCTCATCAAGTGGTACACTTTGCCATTTTGAATAATTATGTGCAACATTAAACATATTGACTCATGAAGATTACGGCTACAGGGTCACAAATGTGAAAACAGAAGGTATGAAATATGCCAAAAAAAGAATTGCTGTAAACCTTTCCTCCTTTCAGAAAATATTTCCTAGTATCTCCAGCAGTTAAAATTAAAAAATTCTCTAATTACGAAAATTGATTTAAAAACATTTTAAAGTTATTTATTTGAAGTTAAAATTTAATACGTAAATCCCCAAAGCCTAGTTGTATTTTATGCAATTAACAGAACATGGCACTAGCCAGTTCTGGGTCATATGGGCTAGCCACTTGTGTAAAAGGCCTTCTTGTCTTATACATAAAAAAAACAAAAAAAAACAAACTCATGTTATTCTAGGCCTCTGCTCGCTTTATAATGCTCAGTCAACTTAAGGGAAATTGTATACCAAGAAAACAGTGCTTGGACATGCAACAGTTCATTATCATGATGCCACCAAGTCTTAGAATAATGCTGCAACATTTTCAATGTGACAAAAACCATTTTGAATAATTATCTGCATCCAGGGTGCCAACTCTACATCATTTCAGTTTGACTTTCTTACAGAAGCATCTGTGAATTAAGCAAATGTCTTTTCATTTCCACTGTTGATTACTTGGCAGGGGGAACATGAACTTAAAAAGTCCCAAATATATTTTGTAGTGTCTCTAAAACACAGTGACCCAGATTTTCAGCTGTGCCTGGATTTAAACAGTGCCAGTCAGCTACACAATAAGCACTTAAACCTAATGACATTCAATAGAAAAAAAAATGTATTTTTTGGCCACATTGGTCATATTCTGTAGTGCCCTGGCACAGGAAAGTGTCCAGCATTGCAACCGCAACCAACCAGTCAGCAATTTAAAGTTGGAAGTCTAAATAGTTAAATACAAGTAATTTCTGCAATGGCACTGCCTGCTCTACACCATGATCCCGCCTTGCCTGTAACAGATTCACTTTAAAAAGTTATTTGTTTTATTTGCCTACCCAGCGCATTTTTGTTCAGGGAAATGACATACTAAAGGTATGATAAGGGCACATATTTATGCAGACTCATTGAAACTGTGCTTCAAACACCCGATCAGATTCAACTGTGCATGTATTTATCTTATTTTATTTTATTTATTTATTTATTTAGAGTTTCCAAAAACTTGAGTGCAGGGGCTTGTTAGGCCAGTGCAGGAATAATTCTTGTATAAATCGCTAATGATTTACAAACCATCGTCCTAATTTTATTTTTTTTGCTTACAGTTAGATTAATGTGCTAAATTATTAAAATAGTAAGGCAACTTTTAACCTGTAACCACTTAAAAAGCCAGGCCAAGATCAGAAAAAAAATAATTAAACAAATAAATTAAAATGTTCCCATATTGAATATTTGAAGTGAATGCCAGCTAGGATTAAAGTTGAGTAAATGAGCATCCAGGACCCAGGTAATGCAAAAAAACATTAAAAACGTTTGCATGCATGAGCATTAACTTTGGGATCTAAAAGAAGGACAAAGGTGTCTTTAAAATTTAAATATAAAAAAACAAATTAAACAATAGACACCAGGCAAGTATTTCATCTCCTCTCCCATCATTGGATATTATTTAAAATAGGTTTATAATTGAATTTGGAATCTATTTTTTGTCTTTCCTTCTAAGATCTCACTATATTTTTATATATGTTATATATAAATACTTCAACGTGATTGGTTCAAAAACAGGTTCAGTGGGAGAGCATAACAAAACAGACAACCTTTTAAAAAAAAATGATTTTCAGGCCTGAGGACATGACACAAGGCAGAGTTCCCTGACTAAACTATTGTAAAAATATTGTTGAGTATTTCCAAACAGGACATGTCATGGTTCCACACTGCCTAGTACATCAATCATGCTCTCTCCAGCTCTACCACACATGCAAACCCTTAGCAAAAAAATATACAGACTCCTAAACTGCACTCAGTCCCTGAACACAAAAATAAAATGGTGCAAAACTTCTCCCAAAAAAAAAAAATACAAGGAAGATGCAAAGATGCATTCTTAAATAATTGTATTATTCTCTTTTGGATGGAGATCTGTTTTGAATTATCTCTAACAAACCCAAGGCTTTGATTTGTGCCATTTTACATCTGATTGGGGATAAGAGCCTAATATTTTGCACATGTGCACACTGCAGACGACTGGCAGGAGAAATGTGCCACATCTAGGCGACCTTGCTGATGAACTATAAACCCCAGCATTCAGGACAGGACACCAGCTGCAGTTTTTACAGCTAGGGACAACAAAACAAAACAAAAAAATTGC
>NW_017307380.1:523763-525321 GCF_000935625.1 Nanorana parkeri
AGTGGGAAAAAAAAAAAAAAAAAAAAAAAAAAAATGCCCCCCCCCCCCCCCCCCAAAAAAAAAAAAAAAGGTTAAACCTAAATATCTATCAGATGCCAACTGGCCCACAAAATGAAAGTCAATCTGTGACAGACTCCAAAACCAACAACAAACACCTTCAATGCAAATTTGTCCCGGTGACGTCACCCATCAAACCGGCTCCTTGTACATGACTAGTATAATGTGTTACAATGTACCACAGTGCAAAAACAAAACTATATTTAAAAAAAATAAATAAACTTATAAACTTCTCACAAAATAAATTCACAGAAAGAAACATTATTACATGACACAGAAAGATACATTAGTACATGACACAGAAAGAGAATTGAGCAAGTCTCAGTTTGTAGTCTCAAAAGCAGACGATGCAATTTACTTTGTTGTTAGTTTTAGAAAATGAGGCAAAGTTTCTTCTGATTTTATCTGGACACACAAATTTGCTTCACCAATAGACAGCAAACATGCTCTATCTATCTATCTATCTATCTATCTATCTATCTATCTATCTATCTATCTATCTATCTATCTATCTATCTATCTTTTTGTATATGTCTACTTATCTATGTACAGTATCCATCTATCAATCTTTCTATTTTCTGTGTCAGTCTATCTATCTATCTATCTATCTATCTATCTATCTATCTATCTATCTATCTATCTATCTATCTATCTATCCATTGTTCTATCTATCTATCTATCTATCTATCTATCTATCTATCTATCTATCTATCTATCTATCTACCTATCCATTGTTCTATCTATCTTTCTGTATCTGTCTATTTATATTTATCTACAGTATCCATCCATCAATCTTTCTGTTTTCTGTATCTATTTTTATCTAATACTCTTAAAAACTAAGACCACACAGGGACTCATATACACACAGACACACAAAGGTTGAACTTGATGGACCACTTTCTTGCTCTCTCTTTTTATCTCTCTCTCTGTCTTCATTCTTTCTCCCTTTCTACATGTCAGTCCACATATCTGTAATTTGTACAAGTCAGCTCCAGAATGTCGGAGGAAGTTTCTGCCTCACCTGTGTCTGTGTCAGTCCTAAGGACGCGGCCAGCTCGGCTCGCTCGGGCAGCGCTAAGTATTGTGTCTTCTGGAATCTCCTCTGCAGAGCTGCCAGCTGGAAGCTGGAGTATATCGTTCTGGGTTTCCTGATTTTCTTTGGTTTCCCATTCACCATCCTCACCTCCGGCTCTGCTACTTCTTTCTCTGGAGGACAGAGGGACAGAAATAACATCAGTCACACATTCAGAGCAAGGACAAAATGCTGATTCTAAGGCAGTGTGTCAGTAAGATATTTTCTTTAAACCTTGCAAATATAATGCAAAGGCAAAATATTAAAAAAAAAAGCAAAATATATTGCACAATAATCACTTCCTGTTGCTAAAAAATTAAAACAGTGATGATCATTATAATACTATTTTTTTGTGTACCCTTTATATTTTTATGATCATGGTGTCAGACTTATTCTGTAATAATTGTGGTCAGTAGATCAGGCCAGTCT
>NW_017307380.1:525555-526492 GCF_000935625.1 Nanorana parkeri
ACATAACCTTTGTTACTCTATTCCCAAACTTCTCCTGAAATGTGACAACACCTGCTCAGATTTATGAACTCCTCTCCACATCCAAAACACACCACCTAAAAATATCACAGACATTTATCTAGTGGGATTTCATGGTAAAAAGATGCCACGAGTTATTATTTCCAAAAAGAGAAAGTAACTTCATGTCTCCAGTCTGTAAGATCATAACACCCAAAATGACCGAATTCGCTGCACACCGAACATTACATGGGAGATCATATCATGCGAAATATACCGAATTCACAGACTGGACGATCGTTACATGGGAGATCATATCATGCGAAATATACCGAATTCACAGACTGGAACACCGTTACTTGGGAGATCATACCGTCCGAAATATACCGAATTCACAGAGTGGACGATCGTTACACGGGACAGAAGACAAAATATTGTCCGGAACTCTATAAATATCCGAGATTTATGCAAAGAATTCATGAAATGTGTGCAAATGTGACCAGAGACCTTTTATTGTTTTACTTTCTTTCTCTATCTCTCTCTATATATATCAAATTATGTTTATTTAAAACACACAAATAACACACACGCACACACACACATATATACATACTCTACACACACACACACACACACACACACATTATGCTACATGTATGTCCATTATATAATAAATATCAGAAAGCTACATCATAGAATACATATTTTACACACACATAAAGCTACATGCACGTACACTATATAATAACAACAACACCACCACCACCACAGAGAGCTACATTATATAGTACACACACACTATGCTACATGCATGTCTTTTTTATAATAAATATCAGAAAGCTACATCATAGAATACATATTTCACACACACACACACACACACACACACACACACGCGCATACACACACACACGCGCATACACACACACACAGCCACATG
>NW_017307380.1:526656-531822 GCF_000935625.1 Nanorana parkeri
CTACATTATATAGTACATATTTCTCAAACACACACAGCCACATGCATATTATAAAGTACATATTTTACTCGCACACACACATAGATACACACACACACACACACACACACACACACACACTATGCTACATGCACGTTTATTACATAATGAATATATTAAACACACAAAAAGCCACATTATATATGACATACTTCACACACACACACACAAACAAAGCCACATGTATGTACACTATATAGTACATATTTTTCACACACACTATGCTACATGCATGTCCATTATATGGAACATATTTTACACACACATACATAGCTTTGTGCATGTACATTATATAGTAAATATCTTAGAAAGCAACATTGTTTATTACATATTACACACACACATGTATGTATATTATATGGTACATATTTTTACACACACACACACACAAAGCCACATGCATGTATATTATATAGCACATCGTTTACACACACACACACACACACACACACACACTATGCTACATGCATGTTCATTATATGGAACACATACACACACAGCTTTGTGCATGTACAATATATAACAAATATCGTAGAAAGCTCCATCATATCAAACACACACACACACACACACACACACACACACACACACACAGCTTTCTACATGTGTATATAATTCTATATATATATTTTTACACACATGAAGTTGAACATTTACAGACATATTTGTTTAGTATTTATAGTATGTATAATATGTGTTTCCTATGGGGGCCCCCATGCAGCCCTCATGCCCGCCGGGTGCTGCGAGCCGCCTCTCTGGTGTCTCTATTCTGCTTTTGTTTTGTTTGTTCTCTTTGGAATGAGCTTTGCGGTTTGTTGTGGTGCTGACTGGCGGCGCCGGGGTTATAAATGGAACGGGGGAGATAAACCCTTGAAGGAAGAGGCACAGACATGGCTTTAGGACTGCCCGAGACGGCTGCCGACCGCAGCCACGAATAGCTGGCAGCCCAGATACGAACAAGGGGGGGCTGAAGGCAGCGACCCCCCCAAAGACTCCGGACCTCCAGCGCAGCGCAGAGCCCATTTCGCTTTCAGAGCCCAGCGCAGAGCCCGTCACCCATTTCGCTTACCTGGCTGGCTGCTGGGAGGCTGCACCCGGTTGTACGCCCCTCCGTACTGGTGGTGAGGGTGGTAGGGGCTCCCATAGCTATAATCGGCGTAGGTCTTGGCAGGGTAAGTGGCCGCAGCAGATCCATTCATGCCATGGTACTGGTACTGGTAGGCGTTGAGCGCCTTGCCGTAGCTGGCAGAGGTGGGCGAGCAGTAACCATGGTGCGGGTGGCTGGTGGCCCCTCCTGGGCTGTAATAGCCGGAGTCGGTGGCCGTGGACTCAGGTAAGGTGGGCGAATCCTGTGAGGGATGGTGCATGATGCCGGCAGCTTGGAAAGAAGAAGTAGAAGAATAATCGTTGCTTCTGATGGTGGGAAGTCTCCTTTCATAGACTCCTGTCATGCTCTAGGACCAGGCTGGTGCAGAATCAGGGGGTTCAGTTGACGCGGATTGGCGCTTGAGGGGGGGCGTCGGTTTCAAGAAGCCATTCCACAGCTTGAAGCGTCCCTAAAATAGTGAGAGAGAGTCTGATGAGGCTTCCTGAGTGCTCCAGCAAGTTTCGGCAGCAGGAGCAAGTCAGGAGGGAGGAGCAGGCGAGAGGAGGGGGAGGCTCTGTGACTGGCTGGCAATGGGCTGCACATCGCCATAGGCTCCGTTAAATCCCCAATTGCGCTCTTACGCACAGTTGGGTGGATCTGGTGCCATTGGCCAAAGCCTGCGAACGCGACAGCAACACCCTACAACCCGTCCAACTAGTTCCCAACAACAAAGCTGTACACTGCGCCTCCAATAACAAGGAGAATATATACTGGACCCATTCACACAGTGACGGGGGTGTCAGAGCTGGACCCAGAGCATGCAACAAAGCAGACTCTTCATTGATTTACAATGGGGAGCTGCAGGGGTACACAAACAGCCCCGGGGCATCAAACATTGCCCTTTACTATGCTAATAGCAGTCCTGTAATACTGGGGGCAGGAGGGGCAGGTTAGATGCAGGAGTAACAGGTGAGGGCCAGGAGTGGCTTTTGAGGGGCAGGGGGGACAGGTGAGAGACAGGAGGGGATGCTGAGGGGCAGGAGGGACGGGGGAGGGGCTGTTGAGGGGCAGGAGGGGTTGGTGAGGGGAAGGAGGGGCTGTTGAGGGTCAGGAGGGGCTGTTGAGGGTCAGGAGGGACAGGTGAGGGGCAGGAGGGGCTGTTGAGGGGCGTGAGGGGCAGGGGGGGCTATTGAGGGTCAGGAGGGACAGGTGAGGGACAGGAGGGGCTATTGAGGGGCTGTTGAGGTGCAGGAGGGGTTGGTGAGGGGAAGGCGGGCCTGTTGAGGAGCAGGAGGGGTTGGTGAGGGACAGGAGGGGCTGATGGGAGGGGTGAATGATCCCAGCATCTATTATAAGAAACAGAAAGTACTGTCACCCTGTAATCCCGAAGAGCAGGTTTTAGGGTCACCATACACATTGCAATCTGAGTATGTAATCTACAGTCAGCTTTAGATGGAGCAAAACTGTGTGATGTGAGGATCGACCTAGACTAGCCAATCAATCTGTATCCAATCTGCCCAAACTATCCAATCGATCTGTATCCAATCCACCTAAACTATCCAAGGGGGGTCACAGTAGGAGGTGTTGAGGTCACTCCTTGGAGGTGTGAGAAGTGATGTCCTTACTGTGCTGCTCAGTGTTCTGGCTGGAGGCTCTGACATGAGGAAGCAAAGCCCTGCCTGTACCAAGATGGCCGCATCCATACAGAGACAATGCGGATCCTGATTGAATGTGAAAGCGAGTGTAATCAATCACTCAAACAATATTAAAAAACAAAAATCGCTTCTTCCATCTGCAATGTGACTCATTTGGAGCACTGAGCTTCTATAATCCGTGGCAGTCACTATGATCATGTGATTGGAAATCACCAATGAAGCTCTTGCTATTATGAATCAAACAATATACTCCACAACAGGCGATTGATCACTGGTTATTTTAATGGCGGAATGGAAATTCCTGCATGCAGCGCAGGCCTGAGTATGGCGGGACTGTAAAATAGGCCCTAGAACTGCAACCCAGGAGGGCATGCTGGTACTTGTAGTTCCTCCACATCAGATGGATATTATAATTCCAGCTACTGCAACCACTGGAGCCAAAACACACTTTACCGCTGCAGTGGGTTACGGTAAAATGCACGTTACCACAAGCTCTGTTCATTTTGAATGGCACCCCGATGTACAAAGGCAATTCAGAAGGGGTGGGCAACCTTGACACCCCAGCTGTGCTGAAACTACAAATCCCATCATGTCTCTGCCTCTGGGCGTCTTGCCTGCGGCTGTCAGAGTCTTGAAATGCGTCACGGGACTTGTAGTTCTACAACATTTGCTTACCCCCTGTACTACCGGTTGACTGCAGTTGGTAAGTAAAGCAATATATCTGAAGGTAACTACACACATAAGAGAGCAACTGCAACATTTTTGGAACAATCGTATGTTTGTAAGCCAGGGGTGGGCAACCTCGGCACTCCAGTTATGGTGGAACTACAAGTCCCATGAGGCATTGCAAGACTCTAACAGACACAGGCATGACTCCCATAGGCAGAGGCACGGAGCCGGAGTTTCAAGGTTGCCAACCCCGCTGTAAGCCGTCCTTGACATCCCATTAGCCGAGTGAGGATCAACCAGCCAGGATGGATTTTCCCAGTTGATGGTCATCCAAAATGCTCCCAATCTCATCACAGGCCCAAACACGATTGCTCACCCAATCGTGTGGCGGCCAGGTAGAGAATTCTTGGCTCGCTGCTATGAAGGTAACGTATGTAGAACTACTAGTCCAATATCGTGCTACAGACCTTTGTCTGCAAGATGGTCATATGTTTCAAGGGTGACTCCATCTTTCCAAAAAGTTCAATATCTGAATGTGGCTCCATTATAAAGGTCACCTTTCTGAACAGTGTTTACAACCTGCCTTGTGTACAGGCCTTTGAAGTCTCTATACTCAGCCATTGCTCTTTGCCAAGGGCCATTGTCCATCACTATATACAGTTTATTTAAGCAGGCTAAAGGCAGAATCAGGGGCAGGGAGGAACATCTACACATGAAAGGCTACTTAAAGCAATGACAGGTTCACTTTACGAAAGATAAAAATAATAACTTTTTAGCAAATGAGCCCCACTGAGGAGTACACAGGCGGCAACAGACAAAAGCTAAACATTTTCCAATTGCTGCAAAGGGCACTTCTAGAGCCTGTAAAGGCATCAGAGCATAAGGAAACAAGGCTGGTGAGGAAATGGAATACTATTAATAAAGTTGATTATATTATATATGGGTTGGACTTGATGGACGTATGTCTTTATTCAACCCCAAATACTATGTAACTATGTATTGATACCCTGCCTTTCAATCTTACACATTTACTTACACAATTTATTATTATTAAGCATTTTATTATTCTCTGACCCTACATAGACTTTTTTTACATGGATTAAACTTTCCTACTCTTGCTCTGATTGGCTGTCAGTGACATTTATAAGCCAGCAGAAGATGTGGCGGGGGGATTTTTACTCCTTGATCTCCCTGCAGCTAACAGCACACAACTGTACATTGTACATAGCTATAGAGGAATTCATTACCAGTCTCTGGGGCTGCTCACAGCAAAGTGTACATTGAACATTTTCTCTTAATTAAATGTTGGATGTAAATAATAGGTTGGGTTGGATGTGAGAATTCCACCCCCATAGCAAGGACTGCTTCCTGGAAAGAGGAAATGCATGCAACTTAAAATAATCAAATGATCACATACAATATACCTGCGCATTTCCTGTACATGGAGCACTTATTTTGCTATAGGGTACTGAAAGCACCGTATGTAGTGACAGCGAGCGCAATTTAATCATTAAAGGAAGTAATTTGTGCTTATAGAATGATGGTTCATGTAATGATAGGCTGCATGTCTGGTGGTCGCTGTCTGATATTGGCATTTTAATCCAAAAATTAGTTCATTAATGATAATTCAATTAAGTTCAATTAAGAGAGAGAGAGAGAGAGAGAGAGAAAGAGGGGGAGAGAGAGAGAGAGGGGGGAGACAGGAGAGGGAGACAA
>NW_017307380.1:531846-557036 GCF_000935625.1 Nanorana parkeri
CTGTATGCATTGTCATGGATTGTGGCAATAGACATGTGGCAGAGGTGTGAATGGACCCTGAGAGTGAGAGAGAGGGAGAGTGAATTGTGTGTGATAAGGAGATATCATAATGCTTTTGCCCTTTCAGTGATAACAATTCAATATCTCCATCTCTCTTCCCTTAACTCTGCATTTAACTTTATTACTGCAGTATTGGTGTATCAATCAACTTATTGTGAGATGAACCAAAAGCAATCAAAGTCCCTCCAGTAATGCAATGTACAGGTACAGTATGTGTTTTTAAAACAAAAGGTATTGACATGCAATTACTTCATCATTGCTTTACCATCACAAACTCATTAAACATGGGCTAAATACTCATATTAGGGCAATGAGTAGAGCAATGCAAGTGAGTTTGTATCCTTTGTGCTATGTGTATTATATATTATAAGCGCTGCGTAAACTGTTGGCGCTATATAAATCCTGTATAATAATAATACAGTATATCAGCTGTAGCAGAAGTTTCTATGTTGTTTCTCTTTCTCTCTCCCTCCCTCTCTCTCTTCTCACTCTTTCTCTCTATAATTATTTTTATTTTTTATTATTAACATTATTATTAGGGCCCCTACCAATCTAAAAGACTAACTATATCAGAGACTTCTGAAATTGTTTATAAATTAACCATTTTCCACATCCTTCAGCGATGGGATGTCTCTGTATAAACTAAAAAACAAAACTGTGGAAATGTAACAATAATATATTGAATACTTTGTCACACATTGTAAATATTTTATTCGGTAATAAACTAATCATTGCTCAGGGGATGATTTGAAATCTATAGCCATTGTCTTAGTAATGAGATTCCTTGTGTGACAGAAGCTCCACTTTTTCCCCCCAAGAGCTTCACTTTGACTCCAGTTGTCAACTAAGTGGTTTGCATCTAGTTTTCTTCTTGCTGGGACCTGTAGTGCCTCATCACTTGAAAGGATACAGATCAGCAGTCTAAGATTACCGTTCTTTATTTAACATGGGTGGAAAAGTCTAGCTGCTGCTCTTCTGATTAACTTTACAGACAATCAACAAGGTATTTCTGAAGTTCCTCAAACTTTTCCAGATTTCATTTCCTAATTTGCAGTCTCCTTTTTTTAGCACATCCGGCAAGAGTCATCTTGTAGAAGGATTCTTATGCTTTGTGTACTTCGCCTGCTTACAATGTAGCCATTGTCTGGCAGTCCTTTTTTTGGGGGAGCAAACTTCAGACCATGTGCAGAACAAGGTCCTTGCAGTCTCATTGTGACAGTTAGAAGCCAGTGCTATTTTCTCTATAGAGGCAAAGCTATCACTTCACCCTCCTTGTGTCATCTTGGAGTTAGGAGAGAAGATAAAAAGTTGCAGATATTTCTGTATTTAGTGTGTCTGGACTAGAATGAGATGGAAATTCTATGCAGCCAGATCGCCACCTAGAGGACAAACTGGATCCTCTTTTTGTTTCCCAGCAGGAAATGCCCATTCCAACAGCAAAAAAACAAGTGTTCTCTATGAGCCCTGTGCACACCATAAAAGTGCATTGCAATAAAATGTGGCATGTCTGCACTTTTATCCAACACAATGCACAAAAATGAGGTTCAATACACAGAGTCGGATTTACTCTCTCTGCTGCTACAAGGCCAGGTTCCTCAATGTAGGGAAATCCGGGTCTGATAATACACGTCGGTGCGGTGCAAAGTAATGTTATGCATCAAATTAATTGAATTTCTTTTTTGACAAAAAATAAAAGAGAAAGAAAAATTAAAAAGTAAATGCTGTGATGTGTTGTAACAATGGATTGCAGCATGTTTGCAAAATACACACCATAACGCTTGCCCTTTTGGCGTGAATGAGCCCTAAATCTCTAACCTGGAGACTCGGTGAGAAACTGGGAAGAAGATCGGAAGCAGAGGACTACCACTGGCGGAACTACCAGGCTACAAGTGGAAGCGTAACCTGGCATTCTGCCACTTGGGGCCCGGAAAGTAAGGAGAGGGCCTAGTATCCGCCGAGGCAGGTGGTGGTGGTGGGAGGGGGGCTTCATGGTTTCTTGCACCGGGGCCCTGAAGTTTTTAGTTACGCCTCTGCTCCTGTCTAAATTGGCACGGTATGCATGTGATATAGAGACCTTAGAATGTAAGGTATTTGAGGGCAGGGACTGATCTGAATGTGCACTATGCAAAGTGCTGCTGTATAAATACCACTACTACTAATACTCATACTAATGTTAGTAAATAACGCGAAGCCCTGATTAATTTGAGTACCCAATCACGTACTAGCAAAAATCAATTTTTCTTTTTAATGTCTCTTTGACACGATTAGGTGTTCAAGGTGTGCAAAGCAGCAAACTGATGAGCTCTTGCCTAAATCACTCTGCTCTCATATTCAGGTACCTACACTGTTTGCATTACAAAAAAAGTTAAGGATGTAAGGATAAGGATGTATTAATGAATTCCGAGCTTCATTCATTCATTTTTTTTACAGGTATCATGTCAGTTGAATAGACTGGGAACACAATGCAACCTATGTTTGAAAACAATTCAAAAAGTTACAATAAAGCACCTTACAAATGACATAATACCACCATCTAGTGGTCATTAGTGGTACTGCAGTTCTTTAAGCATTGTTGACTAATGATGATGACTATTAAAGGATCAATCTATCAAAAGCCACAATTTTGCTTTATTCCAGATCCTAAAGGTTTATACCACCTAATAGATTCTTATTTTTCTTGAGGACTCTGGCGATGAGGTTTTGTGCTTTTGTGCTTAGGTCTGCTGCAACCATTGCAATGAGGTCTTAGTTTACCTGATGTATTTTTGATTTATGTATGTTATGGAGAATATGACAAGAGGATTGGGAATACCTGGAGGTGGGTGGGAATTTTTTAAAATTCTAAGCAGGCAGGCTGGTGCAGATAACTAAAATATCGCTGGTGGGTATACTCATCCTGGAATGACTTTGATAGAAATATCATTGCTCTTTATAGTATAAGTACATACACACTCACCAGCCACTTTATTAGGTACGTCAAAAAAGCAGGGGGACTTCCCGGAGACATAATCAGACAGCCAAAACCCTCGATGGGGGAATGATGGTTGTCTTTAAAGATTATATATGGTCTGTAGCTGAGTGGCATATGCAATAACAGAAAGAGATTGGTCGCAAGCACCGTTCTGTGCGCTGACCAGCAAAGAGTTAAATCAGTCTGATTTAACTCTTTGCTGGTCCGCGCACAGAACGGTGCTTGCGACCAATCTCTTTCTGTTATTACTTTATTAGGTACACCTGTTCAATTGCTTGGTAACACAAATTGCTAATCAGCCAATCACATGGCAGCAACTAAATGCATTTAGGCATTTAGATGTGGTGAATAAGACTTGCTGAAGTTCAAACCGAGCATCAGAATGGGGAAAAGAGGGGATTTAAGTGACTTTGAACGTGGCATGGTTGTTGGTGCCAGACGGGCTGGTCTGAGTATTTCAGAAACTGCTGATCTACTGGGATTTTCACGCACAACCATCTCCGGGGTTTACAGAGAATGGTCCGAAAAAGAGAAAATATCCAGTGAGCGGCAGTTGTGTGGACGAAAATACCTTGTTGACATCAGAGGTCAGAGGAGAATGGGCAGACTGGTTTGAGATGATAGAAAGGCAACAATAACTGAAATAACCAGGGCTTTCCCACAAGGCCAACCAAGACCCAGCCTTGGGGCAGCAGGGAGTAGAGGGGGAGCAGGTGTGTTGAATTCCTATCTCCTGACGCCCGAGTCATGCAGTTCCGGGCGCCGGGTAGGTAGAAGTTTTCTACATTTAGCCCTGCTTTGGGCAAGCAGAGCTAAATGTACAGCGGGGAAGCTGCCACTTGTTTTGTACAAGTGATCCCGGCGATGTCGCCGAGATCACTTGTATGCAGCCTGCAGGTCTGCCATTCTCCATGGGGACCTCCATTGAGAAACCTGGCCTTGGGGCAGCAGAGAGTAAATCCGGCCCTGCAAATAACCATTTGTTACATCACAGGTATGCAGAATACCATCTCTGAACACACAACCCGCCGAACCTTGGATCAGATGGGCTACAGCAGCAGAAGACCACAGCAGGTGCCACTCAGCTAAGAACAGGAAACGGAGGCTACAATTCGCACAGGACAATAGAAGATTGGAAAACGTTGCCTGGTCTGATAAGTCTCTATTTCAGCTGCGACATTCGGATGGTTGGGTCAGAATTTGGCGTAAACAACATGACAGCATGGATCCATCCTGCCTTGCATCAATGGCTCAGGCTGGTGGTGGTGGTGGTGGTGGTGTAATGATGTGGGGGATATTTTCTTGGCAAACTTTGGGCCTGTCTGTGATGCCATCATATTAATCTCTGAGGAATGTTTCCAACCCCTTACTGAATCCATGTCACGAGAATGAAGGCAGTTCTGAAGGCAAAAGGGGGTCCAACCCGGTACTAGGAAGGTGTACCTAATAAAGTGGCCGGTGAGTGTATAAGTGCTTCAGAAAGATATATAGAGCATAATGAAGATACACGAGTGACTGCACTACTTTGCAAAAAACTAAGTTTTAAGGAATAAGGAAGAGATACAGGAGGGGAAACAATATAAATATATGTATGAAGTCACTCTCACACTCCGCAGGTCAATGAGAAATTCACTAAGCTCATCCACATCCAACACTGCTGACAGTGACTTATTCATTGCTGATCAATCAATCAAATTCCATATGAGCTTAAATACCATGAGGTCCAACCTAAAATGTCATCCAACCAGTATGTTCTCTGGTTCATATCTGTGTCGCCATATTCCTAGACAGACAGTTATCCCTTGTTTACCTTTTTGCTTGGCGGTATTATAATGAGTTTTAAAGTGATAAGATCTTAAGCAGACAATTAATTTGGGATTATTCCGTTACCAGTGTAATGCTGACAAGGTTTAACTCATGTCGGATTAGACCTACAGAATATTTTACAGCTTGCTTCTGTTTCTTTCACTAAACAAACATTACTGTTGGTAGAATGATATTGCGCAGGTCACTTGTGTAAGGCTTACAGATAAAAAAAGACAAGATGCAGCCTTCAAGGATAGATCCACCAACTTCCTGTAAATGTAAAGGAAAATGATAAAGGATTCAGGTACATTTTATGAGTTTGTCAATTTAAACTTCAGATACTGAGCTCTTTATGCTATAGCATTTTTTTCAACAGATCAGTTAAGAATAGGCAGGTAGTTTATAAAGTTTGGGGGAGCTGGTTGGATGTCTTCTCTCCTGTGATTGGTTAGGGGTCTCTACGGATTGTGAATTCTGTGCATTTGCTTGAGGAGGAGGGGAGGTGAGGTTTGATGTTGCTTGCACTTACTAGTCCCTCAAGGTCCCTGGTGGACTTGTGGGTGTCTGATTGAGGAACCCCCATGTTCCCTGGGCCCTTGACTGATTATTCATGGCATCCTGATATAGGTGTTCTGAGAAGAGGTATCTTACTTTAAAGATTTGTGCAGGATTACACAGCTCTGGTTGTTGGGAGGGGTGGGGTTGTTTTTTTTTTCTTTCTTTCATGTTAGTAATTGCAATGTAAGTAAGTGTCCGTGAGTGCTGTAACAGATGATATCTGTATTGTACTGTGTTGTACTGCATAACCTTGATGTTTGTTTAACTATATGGAGAATCTAATAAATACAATTTCTTAAAATAAAAAATAAAATAGACAGCTAGACTCACCAGGAATATATGCCCAGAGAGCCACTTGCTGGCTGGAAATGAAATTACAATATATTTACCATATTGAATGTACTCTATATACACCACCTGGCCAAAAAAAGTCACCAACTGGATTTAGCTAAGCAAATAGGTAAGAGCCTTCTATTGGATAAGTGTTATGATCTGGGGTTTCTTCAGTTGGTCAGGTCTAGGTTCAGCAACATTATGGGGTCTATTCACGAAATGTGTCCAAAAACTGAGGTCAGCTGCTACCTGAATATACAGGCAGTCCCCGGGTTACGAGGACGATAGGGACATGTTTTTATGTTTTGGATAGCATAGGGAAGGGTTTACCCCCTGTAAAGTTTGTGTTGCTGTGTGTGCCCCTGTTCAGATGATTTCACCTCACTTTCTGTCCCTGTGACAATTGGATTTTGAAAATTTTGGGTTGTCGTGGAAACAAGGATTGGTGATAAAGCTTCAGTGGAGACACCTTTTTCCCATGACAACTCTTACAGGAGTGAATTTCCCTTCAAGGGGTAGATTTCCTTTCACTTCCTGTTGTCTCAAGGACAGGAAGTGAGATTAAATCTTTCTAATGAGGATACAGACAGCATTGAAAACCTCACAGTGACCCGGAAGAACAGGTGGGCACCCCTTGTCTGCACGTCTAACAAGAGCCAACTTGCTCTAATGTACGTACAGTACTACAAACCAGACCCAAAAACTACCCCTGCTGTACAGTAATAGTCTCCGTTTGTAAGTAGGAGTCGTATGTAAGTCGGATGTATGAAACTCGGGGACTGCCTGTACTGAATGACCAGGATTTTCCATCAATGGATTTTTTCTTCCCTGATGGCACATTGGACATATTCCAAGATGACAATGCCAGGATTCATCGGGATCATATTGTGAAAGAGTCACTCAGGGCGCATGAGACATCATTGTCACACATGGATTGACCACCACAGAGTCCAGACCTTAACCCCATTGAGAATCTTTGGGATGTGCTGGAGAAGACTTTACACAGCGCTCCGACTCCCCCATCATCACTACAGGATCTTGGTGAAAAATGAATGTAGCTCTGGATGGAAATAAATGTTATGACATTGTATAAGATTATGGAAACTACACACCCGGACTTATTTCCAGCATCTATAAGACAGGAGTTACCTCAGCAGTGGTGGCCCAGAGCTGCAACTGGAACAGGAAGAGAAGATGGAAGAGCCAAGTATATCTTAAGTCAATTATTTTTGTGTATGGAACTGTTAGAATCACTGTTAGGTTGTCATTGATGTCTGTGCCCCCTTTGGGAGAGTCCCTCTTTCTATTTGTCTTGGTGGCCATTGTCACAGACACTGAAACTGAGAGAAAATCGGAAAGGAATAGCGAGGAAATCATCAAATGGGGACACATGGGGAGGAGAATTCCATTCACTTTTGAGAGATTTTCTCTCACTTCCATTTGTGTCTCCCCAGGAAAATCACCCCAGTCGGATCCAGATTGCCAAAAGAAGTTTGACAGGAGTTTTGACCGTTCTCTACAATATCCAAAAGAAAAAAAGAAAAAGTTTGGGCTTTAATGGTGTATTTTGGTGAAGGTTAGAGGTTGAATCACGTCTTTTAAGTATTCTAATCATCTGTTACCAACCCAGCTTGTCTTGACTTTCCGCTGCTATTCGGTGCTCCTGTGACTCCAGCCCGTCCCTCGCTTCTGCCTGTGCGCATTGCAGAACCTGGCCTTGGGGCAGCAGGGAGAGTAAATCCTGCCCTGGGTGTCAGTAGGACTCTGGCACGAATTACATTTTCTTCTTAGTGCCACTGATAATGGTGCAAAAAAGGGATTTGTTCTCAGGAACCCCTCCCCATCCTTAAAACAACCATGTCACTGGCTTCTCATGTTGATTCTAGGACCACCTTGTGAAAGAAGAAGATAAATGTCTTTCCAGCAGTGTACTTTTAAACAATGTACATTTATCCTTTTTCTATACACCCTGACTGAATATGACCCAGGCTCCCCCTCCACATATTCTTACAGCAATATCACCGCTGCATCCACTTCAGTCCTTCTTCACCTGCCTTGGTATTGTACAGTAGTGTTTTTTACTGTTGGGGGCCCTTAAAATTTTGCAATGGAGCCCTATGATTTCCATATTTGCCCCCTGCAAGGAAGAAATAACAGTCATGAGTTACTGCATTTCCATTGGTACCAGATGGAGCTTTCAGTGCACAGATCTATATGAATGAGGTGGTCACCTGTAAAATCAATGGACTGCAATAGATGGCCTGGTGGATCACGGAGTGCAGATTTATAAAATGTTTACTAGAGTGAAGGGGTTAACACAGCTTGATTTTAACCCTGGATGTTCTTTTTTACTTGATTATAAAGGGTTAGTTCACACTTTCACAAAAAATGAACAAGTGAACTAACTCACAACACCCTCACCACGGCCAGTCATGACCATCTAGCATCACCTTTGCCAACTGGCATAATAGGCTGCTCACTTCAAAACTTTACTACACGGCCCCAACTCTGGAGAGCTGTTTTTTTCCACCCCACTTGTGGCTCATCATCCAGAATGCCAGAATGCCAGCACTATTTTGGCCCCTTTTTGAAGGGGCAACTGAATTGGTGAGCTGTGATGAGCCAGGGATTTGTGCAAAGTTCCTGGCCTGGGCAGTCCTATATCAACATATTCCCACCCACCGTCACTTTTTAAAATATTTTCATTATTTACATGTTTAGAATTTCTTTCTTTCTTTCTTTTTTCCTTGTAAGGCCATCCCTTCCCAGGTCAAACAAATATGGGTATGTACAGTTCCCAACGATTTCAATATTTAAATAAATCTACAGCTTAAAGTTGTGTTTTGTTTGTAGGAGCTTGCAGAGGAACATGAACCGTGTAATCTGTTCCATGGCATAACCCGCTGGGGGTAAGCAAAGAGAATAATGCCCCTGAATGGTGAAGAACTTGTGAAAACATTCCACTTCCTCTATGCCTGATTTCTATTTCTACCCACCATCACAATTTTTATTTTTCTTAAAAAATATTTACAGATTTGGTTATTTATTAATTTTGTTTTGTTATTGTAAGGCTGTCCCTGCCTAAGTCAAACAAACACGGGCAGGGATGGCAATGCAAAGTGGCATTCCTGCTCGTATATTATGGGTACATTACATGATCATTTTCTTCTTTTTTGGGTAACTTTCAAATGTGTGTTGACCAGTTCTAACCCACCAAAGGTATTGCAACTAAGACTAATAGTCTAACAGAACAATAGAATCCCATTGATTTAAACTGCCCCTGTTCACATTTTATTGTTCTGTAGCTGATAGCAAAATGTCTGTAGCTCAAAAAAGTACTTCTTTGGGGCAGAGTTGGATGTTTTGGTCCCAATAGACTTCAATGGGAGTGCCTTAAATAACTGTGGGAAAAACACACTTTTTTCACGTTTTCTTGCCTAGTAAGTAGCTTTACATTAGCTAAAAATAATATTTAAAAAATGCTCAAGCCTGAAACATGCAAAAAATGGTTGTAAGAACACTAAAAACAAAATGCCCCCAAAAAAACAACCAAAGACACTCAAATGTGAATGGGGCCTTAGAGTTGGAATTTAAGTCCGCTGGACTTGGAAGGGAAGACAGATCTTATTTATGAAATAATTGCTTGCTTGTCCATTCAGAACTACATGAGTGGAAAGAATATATAGGAGCTGGGGGGGGATATTATCTTTCAATACTAAACGTCCCTTTAGCTTGTTCAATTCTAATCCTTTGCCTATCGGAATACTTACATCTGTGCAGATGTCTTTCACACCCCGGTGACAATCTTAATGCAGGACAAATGAATGCCGTTCAGACTTTGGGCGTCCATACAATGGCGGGCTTTAGTTGTCTTTTGTGTCTGCCCCACACATCCC
Source organism: Nanorana parkeri (assembly GCF_000935625.1). Lineage (NCBI taxonomy): Eukaryota > Metazoa > Chordata > Amphibia > Anura > Dicroglossidae > Nanorana > Nanorana parkeri. The sequence goes on from NW_017307380.1 coordinate 541,471, forward strand.
TCGCAAGATCGGGCCTCTTGCAGGAGATAAACAGGATTATATAATATGACTCTACTTCTTTGCAAGCAGGAAATAAAAGGCGCAGTCTACGCGGACAGTTCAAGTTACCGACACCTCTGAAAGCTTCTGGGATGAGATTCTTCAGCCTTTAGACGTATTTTTTCTCTCTTTGCTCAAACAAAATCCTTTTAGCGGTTTGACAGCATGTCTGATATGAGAAGCGAGATCTGTTTACACTCTTGTGGAGTGCAATAAGAATGCCTGTTCTTGATTTATTTTATGACAGTGTAAAAAATGGTTAAAAAATTCAATTTAGTGATGGTGGATTAACCCTCCCAGGTGCTCCAAGAAACATTGCAGTTATGTATTTAAAGTAGATCTAGCATTCGGTATATGGTAGGTACATGCATCCTCGGTAATGTGTAAGTATATTACTTCCAAGTATTCAATACCTCCCACAGAGATCACAATACTAACCCTGACAATGCCTTCATCTGCTGTTTTCTCCAGAAGGATGGAGCAATCTTTGTTTAGGCATCATCCAGGGTCACCATCTACTTTTTAGACTGAGATGCTGGCTCAAAGATAAAACATGATGATGGTGAGGAGCAACAGCTGATCAGGCCAATTTAGGTGGCCATACACTGTTGTATGTGAATCAGCCAAAGTTCTATAATAGAAGTCACCAGCACTCTTCTGGCCGCCATAGTGACATGTGGTCACTATGTCGCCCAGAAGAACGGCCCCTGCGTGGCCCCCGAAACTTGACTGTATGACGCATGTGACAATTTAATAAAAAGTGTGTTACTTCTTGCACATATCATCGTGTGCTGGTGACTTCTATTATGGACTGTATCTGACACGGCGCCATCTGTGTTGTCACTTCAAGCACCAACCTTTCAACAAAGTCTGTATGCTGTATGGAGTGCAGGTGATTTTGCATGATTGATTTCAGCCAAAATTATGACACTGGGTGGTCCCGATGGGTCAACAAACTTTGATGGAAAAATAGAAGAAGCCAAACAGAAGCTCTGGCCCAACTAGAAATAGATGGTAACCGCACAATTTATAACCAGCTTTTGTAGCAGGGTGCACATGGGAAGGCTTACAACAATACAAAACACAAAAAAGTCCCCAGCACACTTGCCAGCTGGCCTGAAACAAAACAAATTACCCTGTCTAACAGTATGCGTTAAAAACAGAGGTTTTAGTTACACAAACCTTTGGACAAAGATATGTAGAAGCCACACTGCCCCATCAAGGCTCCCCTTTGAAGTGTGGTCCTAAATCTGTTTATGAGTCTCCATGTTGGAGCATATTTAAGCAGTTGAAGCTCTGGTCCAGGAACTTATCTCCAATCCCAGAGCTTAAAGGAGAACTATGAGGTGAGTGATTTTCACTCACCTCATAGTTCTAGCCGACATGTGACCATGAGACTGTCCCAGGTCGGCTCAGTAGATCGGAGGTGAGTACTCCAGAACTTAGCTCAACTCTGACTCCAGCTCTAGGATCTCCTCTCAAGCTCGCCTCCATCTTATGAGTTTAGCTAAAAACCCATGCTGAAGTCTTCTCCTGCTCTAGGTTATAGAGACAGTTTCAAAATCCAGAATTCATCTCTTCTCTGACTCCATATCCACTACAGGAACTCATCTCCACCTCTACCTCCACCTCCTCAACTAAAAACAAACATTGAGCCCTTTTCCTGCTCCAGGGAATGGAACCAATTTAAAGTGGACCCTGCAGTACATGAAGGAGCCACTTTTTACCTTTGATGCACCTACCCATTGCCAAAAGGCTGTAAATAAGTTTTAAAAAAAATACCTGTATGGAAAAAATATTTCATATTCACCTTTCTTCCAGCTTCCAATATGCAACGGGTGACGGCATGAACCTGGGAAATGTTGAGTACTCCAAATCTTGTGAGAAGTCACTGCACACTGCAGCACAGTGCTTGGAGTGTCTACTTAGTTATATTTGCAGTACTCTACATTTCCCAGATCTCGCTGAAAGGCTGATGATGCCACCCTCACCTAGGTACTTCCAGCTGAAGCCAGGGAAAAGGTGAGCATACTATATTATTTTTTTTCTATTACAGGTGTTTTTTAACACTTCCTTATGGCATTTCAGGGGGTGGAGGGTTGAGCAAAGGGAAACAGCAGACCTTTTTAAGTGCAGGTCAGCTGTAAGCTCCAGAGCTCATTTCCTATCTGCATCTAGCCCATCTCCAGAATCTCATCTCCCATTCTCCAGCTGCTGAGTATAGCTAAAAACAAATGTTGAGCTCTGTTCCTGAACTAGTTTATGAAGCCAACCCCAAGCCCCGGCACTTAGATCCTCTCTGCCTTCAGCTCAACTCCAAGAACTCATCTCCACCTCACGTCTCCAGGCCATGGACCCAGCACCAGTCTCCACAAATGGAGTTTTGCCAACCTTATAGTCAGGGGCTGACTGGCAACTTTTAGCCCAGGGGGCAAGTACAACCCGGAGGCCCATGGTGCAGCGACTTGGCCCCCCTCACGCTCTGCCTCTTCCCCGGCTTCTCCCCGCCCCTGACGCTATTAGCGTAGCAAGGAAGCCGGCTGTGCATTTTGCATCGCTCGCGCTACGCTAATAGCATATCTTCTCAGAAGCTGCACACAGCGCGTGCCGGTTTAAGTAGTAACCAGCACGCTCTGTATGCAGCTTCTAACAGCGTGCGAGACGAGAGGCCGCACTTTTGGTGGATGTAGGGATCAGGTGAGTATGAAAAAACAAAGTTTGTTTTATGTTCCCAGGAATAAAATATCCCCGGATTTTGTTTTTAAAATGTCACCTTACCTTGGTTTGGTCCTCAGTGGGGGGCTCCATGGACCCTGGTGGGGGGGGAGGCTTCAAAGAGGCCCGGGGGGCAATTGCCACCCTGCCCCCCGGCCCAGTCCGCCCCTGCTTATAGTGCAGCACCTCTACCCAGGGCCGGATTTCCCACAAGGCCAACCGAGGTGCGGCCTCGGGGCAGCATGGGGTAGAGGGGCAGCAGGGGTGTGGAACTTCTATCACCCTGCACCCGGACATGCAGTTCCGGGCACCAGGCGGGTAGTTGTTTTCTGCATTTAGCCTTGCTTTGGACAGCATTGGCTACATTGGCTAAATGTAGAGCGGGGAAGCCACCGGTCGTTCTGTACAAGTGATACAAAAGTAAAAATAAAAAAAAACAACCCTGCCGCCCCGCCATCTGGGGGAAAATTTTGCAGGGATAAGTAGGGGGGGAACATTAAGGAACCTGGCCCTGGGGCAGCAGAGAGAGTAAATCCGGCCCTGCCTCTACCTCTGTGCACCCTACAACCATGGCACCACCCCCATGGAACCAAGTGCATCCTGCAAGTGTTGGCTCTGACCTTGGCTAAGCTAAGTTTTTAGCTAAGCAGTGATTTTTTTTTCCCTGCCTGGGACAAGTTTGGATTTATGTGTGTAGTTATTCCTGTGGTTGGCAGCAGTTGGTGGCCCTTGTGTAAAAGAATTTGTAAAAAGGAAGTTGTGTTTACACTCTAGAAACGGTGGATGTTGGTAATGTTAGCAGGGTGATTTAGAAGCTCCAGCGAGTTTAGTAGCTAGTCCTGTGTTGTTTTAGTTGTGGTGTTTATTGGCTGGGATGGGGTAACATACATTTCGCAGTAAGGGTTTTCTTTTTTGGGGGATGTTTATTCAGCGGAGAACACGTACCGAGTCAGCGAGCACAATTCTCCAAACATTGGAAGTACAAAGTCACCTTTATGTAACATGTAAGCCAGAGGGACAAGACATGAAACTGGCCAGTAAACAGAAATTACAAGCGAGTTTATGTAAAAGAAATGGGTTTCAATAGTGTTCATAGATGGATGTGTAAAAAGTTCAAGAGATTACCTGAAAATAATCGGTTTGTATTAAAGGAGAACTATGAGGTGAGTCATTTCCACTCACCTCATAGTTCTAGCCGACCTGTGACAATGAGACTGTCACAGGTCGGCTCAGTAGATCGGGAGGTGAGCGAACACATACCGGCGCTCGCTCACCTCTCGATCCTGTCACGGCTCTCTACCGTGACAGGGGAGGGGCTGGATTCCCCCCTCCCCGCTCCGATCCTCCATCGCTGACTGGCGGAACGGACGGGGGAGGGGGCGGGTACAGCTGGCTCTGCCTCTAGATAGGCAGAGCCAGATGTCACTCACGCAGCTGGGCGGATCCAGACATAATTATCGGGATCCGCTTCAGCTGCGGTGTCTCAGTATACCGCGAGCTACAGCTCGCGGTATACTGAGCCTAGGGTGATGGGAAGACGCTAGTTTGTGTCCTCCCGTTACCCTAAGGAGAACTATGGGGAAAAGCCTTAACCCCATAGTTCTCATTTAAGGGTGGTGAACTGAAGAGTAATGTCTTCAGAAATAACACTGATTTCCTGTCTGGTAATCTTACAGAAAAAAATTAGCAATTGTCATTGCAATGCCTTTTTTTGGCCAACTTGACCAATCACAGTAAGGCAATTTCATGTGACATTCCAGAAAGTGTGTTCTGGTGGTGTATTAAAGTTGAATTCTAACAAAGCTTGCTGGAAGCAGAGAAGGGAAGTATTTACATTTTTTATTGCTGTGTCCTTTTTACATTTTCCCCTACTTCCTGTCTTGGTGACAACTGTCAAGTGTAAGTGTGGGCACATTTCCCTGACGGGGCAAAGACAACTGTAAATCCTAACATACATACGACTTTAGGCCCCCTTTCCTGACACCAACCTGACTCTGCCTGGTGTAATTGGGAAACCCAGCTCTCTATGAGAGGTGTGTCCTATTCAGTGATTTAGGAATGCCGACAGCGGTTCCTGTGTGGATGAAGCCTTTAAACATTGGTTGTAGGCTTCATTTTTAAACACATTGGGGGTGATTTACTAACCTAAACACACGCACGCACCAGGTGCGTGTGATTTTCACACAGCAAAATGTATTTATCAACCAAAAAGTCTCTAAAAGCATATTTCCACTAATGCCATATATTGAAAAATCATGCGTGATGCATATATAATGCTGCTTCACAGTTTAGACAAAAATGGTTAGCTCATGCATTTACATTCATCAACGCAAGCAACACAACATAGAGCTAATTCACACAACATCACCTTGCAATTCATGCAGGGCTTTGCACAACACACCTGCTGGGTGTGTACACACTACAAAAGTGTTTAGATTCCACCCATAGATCATGCTGGGAGGGAACACACTACAGAGGTGTATACATGTTCGTGGTGTGTTTATAAGGTTAGTAAATCAACCCCATTGTCACAGTTCCCTGTGCATTGATCCGGTGCTGGGATTTGGCCCCTTTCCGAGGTGCTTGGTGTTTTAGCAAAAAAGGAAAGGAAAAGTTGGGGCTTTTTAGGCAATTCAATGACAACTCCAGAAATGTAGTGGATCATATAAAACCAACACTCGGCGGTCCTGGGGTGGCGGCGCCAAGTGTTGTTGGCCTGGAAGTATCTGGAGGAGGCTGTCTGCAGCGACGGAGGGGACGGGCATGCTTGCCCGCTCCCTTTATCCCATTTCAGTGGTTTAGCGATCTGACGGTCTGCAAACTTTTCTATACCATTGCTCTGCCCGCCTCCTACTTCTTGCTCACTATTGGGAATCGGCCCCTGCTTCGTCCCTGTCATCACTAGGAAGGGCTATGGGGATGTGATGCCTGGGTGGACTTGCTGGAATACATACCTGTCAGCCTGTGATTGTGATTTTCCCTTCTCCTGAAGAAGCGCCTGCGTGTGCGAAACGTTGAACAAATTGCTCTATCACCATCAACCTTACCATCACACACTGCATGATGGTTCAATGTTGAAAACTGTCATTTGTTTATGTCTTCACTATCTACTACATACTGTTTTGAACAAAGGTTTATTATATACATTTAGAATGGTAGGTTGAATGGAGTGAGCACATAGGGAGCAATCTGACCAGCTGATTGCTTTTATACCATATATGAATTCTCCTTTTTTTAAATTTATATTAACATTAAAACTTAATTTTATATGATCCACTACATTTCTGGAGTTGTCATTGAATTGCCTACAAAGCCTCAACTTTTCCTTTCCTTTTTTGCTACCTTTTGTCACCGGGGTGTGGCACCTTAAACACAGATCCAGGCAAACCCTCATTAAACTGGCGTTTGAGCAACGTGTATATACACTTCGGCCAGACCCCTGTGTGTTGCTTGGAACTTGTTTCCTTTGGATCCCTGTAAACTGCTACTTACCAGTGTTGCTGTTCCCTGTGTCTCCTTCGGATTCCTCCATGCCCCTAGTGATATCCTGCACATCCAGCAAGTGGACTGTTAATTCTATTACGACTCGCTCCGCCCCTTTGTTGACATTCATCTCAGAGCTGTCATTTTGTGGCCGGTGTTTGTCGGAATCGGACAGGTCGGCGGGCATCAGGTACTTTTTCTTTCGGCGAGATGGTGGCCACCATCCATCATGATTGATGAGGATCTACATCACTGGAGGATGTGATTGACCTGTGGATTACATGGACATTTTTTTTTTTAATAGGGCTTGTCAAAAACCTGTGTTGTGTTTTTTTTTTTCCAAATAAAGGACTTTGTATATGGTGTGGTGTGTTTATTTACAATTTTACTGTTTATTTTGATGAATGAGTAGGGGTAACAACTACCCCATACTCATTCACGAGGGGAGGCGGCATCTGGGTGCCCAGAGACCCCCACAACTACCGAGCCAGGGTTGTGGAGAAGAGGCTCTTGTCCTCATCAACATGGGGACAAGGTGCTTTGCCAGAGGGTCCCTGACTGGCAAAGCACCCTCCAGATGTTGAGGGCATGTGGCCTAGTATGGTGCTGGAGGGCGGGCGGGCGCATGCCAATTCCCCCCCCCCCTTTTCTGCTCTGCCAGGCTGCTGCTTGGATCAAGAGTTTCATAAGAGATTATAGGGGGGACCCCACCACACATTTGGGGTGGGGGTTGGCATTGAGGTCCCCCCTAAAATTCCTACCAGACCTAAATCCAGACATTCGGAAAAAAAAATTTGGATGCATCTGAAATTTTCATTATCAAAAGTTTGAATATGTTCGGATTCGTTATTTTTTCATTCACAAACTTGGATGCATCCTAATGTCCGAATTTCAATTCGGAACAAAATGAATCGCACATGTCTACCAGGTGTTTCCTCTGTTACGCAGCTTTATCTAGTTGCGGGCATGCTGTGCCTTCGCCCAGAGAATGTCTGGCTGGAAGAGTTATAAATAGACCCCTTAGTATGTCTTTTCTGCATTAAAAAGTCTGCCTGATCCAAAATGATACTTTTAAAGTTAAGTTTCACTTTAACCTCAGAGCTTGTATAGTTCAGATATAGAAAAATGAGCAAATTCGGGGAGCTTTCTTGACGAAGAAAACACTATTGTACTTGTGATTCCCTAAATCTCTAACATGTGGCAGATTTTTAAGAATCTGACCCAACTATAAGTAATCCACTTAAGAAGGCCGGTAGCATGGATCCTTTGGGTTCCCCATCTCTCAGAGGACACATTTTTAGTGCCGATAATTTGACATATTGTCAATGGCGGCCAGAAATGCCGCTTTGTTAAACAGGTACAGCCAAGCTATGAGCAAAAACCTAAATGTCTGGTGCCCCCTCAGCCCTGTTGCTGCACCTGTTTAATAAAGCAGCTTTTATGTGGATCCGTACTTGTGTTTACACTTCTGGATTTCTGTATGCGCAAGGACCGCAGACTGTCAACACAGCATAGTTAAAACATAGTGGGTTCATCAGGTGAGCTGTCTGCTTCAATGCTATATGACCAAAAGTATGTGGACACCCCTCCAAATTAATGGTGCTTCTATTGAAGGTACTGATAATGCTTTAGCATACCAAGACATTTTAGACATTTGTGCTCTTCCAACCTTGTACTAACAGATTAGTGAAGGGCCTTTTTTTACTCAAACATGACAATGCCCCTGTGCACAAAGCAAGCTCCATAGAGACATGGTTTGATGAGTTTGGTGTGGAGGAACTCAAGTAGCCTGCACAGAGCCCTGACCTCAACCCTACTGAAGTGAACACCTTTGGAATGAATTGGAGCGCTAATTGCAAGCCAGGGCTTCACATCCAACTTCAGTACCTGACCTCACAAATGCTCTTTTCGCTGAATGAGCACAAACTCCCCCAGATACATTCCCAAATCTAATGGAAAACCTCCCTAGAAGAGTGGAAGCTGTTATAGTTGTAAGGTAAGGGGGGGAAACCTCATAATCATCCCCATGGCTTTGGAATGGGTTGTGCAACAAGCTTATGAAGCTGTGTTGTTCAAGTGTCCTTAAGCTTGTTTGATGGCCCAATGTTTTGTTCTTTTGGGTTATTCTTCTCTATAGGCTAAATTCGATGAACTTGTGTCCTTTTTCAACCTGACTAACTGTGCAACTGTCTTCGTACGAAGATTTGGATCTTCAATTCTAATATGAAATCTGTGCTGCTTTATGCGATTGAGACATGGAGAGTCTCAGTGGAAACCACACAAAAACTCCAAGTTTTTGTAAACTGTTGCCTGAGATACATCATTCATGCCTGGTGGCCACAAAATTGGATCGCAAATATAGAGCTTCTCCGGTGGTGCCACCAAAGACCAGTTGCAACAGAGATCCGAGAGTGTGAATGGGGCGTAATGGAGCGTAAATGCAAATTAAATCTGTAGAGAGGCGGTCAATTGGAATCTCCAAGGACAGTGCAGGAGAGGCAGACCCAGCAGTAAATGGAGATGAATTGGACATACCCAACTAAAGGGCGCAAATTAAATCTGTTGACAGGCGCTCAATTGGAATCCCCAAGGACAGCGCAGGAGAGGCAGGCCCAGTCGCCCAGCAGTAAATGAAGATGGCTTGGATATACCTTACGAAAGGGCGCAAATTAAATCTGTAGACAGGCGGTCAATTGGAATCCCCAAGGACAGTGCAGGAGAGGCAGACCCAGCAGCAAAGCCCATATGATGATATCAAGGCTGTTGACGTGAACCTGACCTGTCTGCAGGTGAAATCAAAAGCTGGGAACCGTCAACGGAGGAACTCTTTCACTTTGGCCCTATGCTCCTCAATGGAGCAGGATATATAACTTACTAACCATGTAACTATGTACATTGGTGGTCCGTGAGGGCTCAGGTAGTAGATACTTGCTATCAGTGGTCACTTACCTGAAAGAGGAGAGGCTGTTCCTACGCTGGCTCTGCTGAAAGACATTGGTACCGGGACCCTGTTAGGCCCAGGGCTGCCCACATGCCCCTTGGGGATGACAGACCCCCTCTACAGACAATAAACCCCCTTTTTGCCTGCACCCAGAGAGGACCTCTCCCACTGCTCCACCCTTGGCATGGAGCAAACCTCAGGTATGCAAACATCTGCAGCAAAATCTCATTTTGGGGGGGGGGGCTGATAACAAACATATTGTTTAACCAAGTAAAAAGAAAGAAAAAAACAGGCCGTCAAGGCGAGCTCTCTCCTTTAATATAGTTTGGGAGGACATTTTCTTTCGGAAATAATAACCCAGACAACTGCTGATGTTTCTGACATTCTCAATGAGAAGATTAACACACTTCAAAAAAAGCTTTAGGAAATTGCTGCATAGGTTTCAGGCTGTAAGACTCGTGCTTTTCCTCTCTAGTCACCCGTGAAAGTGCAGTGAACAGGTGTGGAGCATCCAAGCTGCCGGTACTCGGTGTTCTGCAGGGATCAAATAACCAGTGTGACAATACAGATTAGACTCTCTTGGTGGCACAGAAACAGCTATTTCATGAACGAAGCAGGAGGAGAATTGAGCCCTCGACCCCGCAGCGCTGAGAATGGCCGTGAGCTCTTTTTCTTTTCAGAGATCTCTGACTACATTTACATGATTGCATTTAGGGGAAAATAGATACATTTACAAAACAACTATATTATGTTTTTTTCTTATAACTGGAACTGTTTATTAGTGCTCGTTGGTAACAGGCCTGTTTTTATGGAAACCCCGCAACACAAACGCGATATAGTGCAGCTTACCAATCACTGGATGTGGCGGTTGCATAAGTTTAATTTGTTTTCTGGCATTTATTTATTTCATTTATTACAGGTATTTATATAGCGCCAACACTTTACACAGGGCTTCTCATACTGCACATTAGACATGTGCACAAAAAAAAACATTTGTTCCCAAACGACACAAATCAAAACCAAAAACGTTTTCATTCGTTTCGTCAAAGGAAACTCATTTTTATGTTGTTTTGGATTTGGAGGCACCGAGCCTCTGAATCCGAAACCGCACAACGAGCGGCGGCCATACTGGCCGCCGACGCGTTCTGCGCATGCACACCGCCATTTTGGAGTAGATCTTGGTATACACCAAGATGGCGGCGCCCGCATGTTCGAGGCCCACCATCTTGGTGTATACTAAAATCTACTCCAAATCTGGCTGCCACTCGTTAAGCATGACGGTGACGTCACACGCTCCGCCTCCAAGATGGTGGCGGGCATGCGCAGAAAGTGCAAGAAAAGTCAATTTATTTGGACTAAACCTCAAACATATCGCATAATCCAACGTTGCGGGACCACGCAGGGTCCCTTCGTCAGGGCAGAGATGTGGCGTCACATCTCTGCCCTGATGAAGAGACCCTGCGTGGTCCCGAAACGTTGGATTATGCGATATGTGTGACGTTTAGTCCAAATAAATTGACTTTTTTTGAATTTCATTTACGGAGTGCTGGTGATTTCTATCGTTCATTGACTGTTGTACAGGGCGCCATCCGTAATTGTCACTGCGAGCACCACTATTTTCACTTGTAGCAGAAGCGCTGTAAGGAGTGCAGGGGGACCTACTGTTTTCTGGGCATGCGCAGAACACCATATTGGCCGCCGGCGTATCCTGAAAACGAATTCATGTATGCCCGAATATCGTTTTGGTATATTCGGGGATATATTAAATTCGCTATTTCGTATACGATGAACCTCAGAATCAACTGATTTTTGTTGATTTGCCGGTTCGTCCGAATCCGAATGCACATGTCTACTGCACATCACTACACATTAGTCCCTGCCCTCAAGGAGCTTACAATCTAAGGTTCCCATCGCACATGCATACAGGACCAATTAATACAGGAGCCAATCAACCTTCCAGCATGTCCTAGTATGACAATGCTCACACACTCCACTGTATCTGTCAAGAAGCAGCAGTGCTACCATAGGGCAGGGAGTGTGGAAAGACCACAGAACACTCCCTCATCTTGACAAAAGGGAGGTGGTGTCTTGTAGTTTACAAAGGAAACCTGCCCAGGGCTGATAACAAGTTCTAAAGTCCCGGCATATCCTCACCCGTTATAACATCAGCATTGTAATAGGAATACACACTAGAGATGTTTCTGCTAATGCAATCAAAGCTTACTTGAAAATATCGCTTTTATGTAGCGAGCGCCGCCTTCTGTCTGCCCATGCCGCTTCCTTGTTCGGAGGAGCTCAGGTTCAGACCACGCTCCGCTCCAGTTAAAGTGTCATTAAACCCTCAGATTTTTTAACATAAACCAATACTGTAATGTGCGCCTTACTGTAATCCATGGTAGTTTCCCTTCTCTTTGCTGCTCTTCCTTTTAAATCCTCATGTCTTCTCATGCTTGGTAAGAACTTCCCTTTGCAGCTGACTGCCTCTTCCTGTAGTGCTGGCTCAGGTTGCGAACCTACACACAGACACCATGTATCCATTTCAGAGACAAGGCAGTCTGCTGCAAAACAGAAGTTCTGCCCAGCATGAGAACAGATACAGATTTAAAAGGAAGAGCAGCAAAGAGAAGGGAAACAACCATGGATTACAGTAAGGCGCACATTACAGTATTGTTTTATGTTAAAAAATCTGAGGGTTTAATGTCACTTTAAGTAACAGATCTTGTCTTTCCTCCAGCCTGTGTGACTGGAGAGTGAACGGAGAAGCAGCAGACTGGTAAGCTCATCTCTCTGTCACCTTGCTCTCTCCTCATATCAACATATAAACATGTTCCTTGTTCTCAAATGAGCAATCATTTGTGTCTTTATACCTGTCTGGGGTTCATCTTTAACTGCAACATTTGCAGTTAAAGAAAAACACCCCCCCATTATAATAACCTTCTTAATATAATTTGGGTAGACAACACAAAGACTAATCATTCTACACAAAGTGCAGCAATTCAGCGTTCATCAGTGAAGGACGGTCAGCGGTTCATTAGCTGCTAAGTTGCTTAGGTTTTGCACCTTGGCCTTATTAAACCTCGCCCTGTATATCCCTGTATATTTAGATTTTGTGTTCCCGCGCCGAATCCGGTGACATGCACTCCAAACCTACAATTCTGCCCCCAGCCCATTCCTGTTAATATTTCATTTCCCCTCCCTTTAATCTTTTTTTTTAAATTATTAGAAGAGACAGCAGGAAGATCAGACCCCCTTCCAATTCTATTTACAACCGTCGGTGTGTTTTCCAGCCAGGCAAACATAGGCTGAGTCTGGTAAGAGTCTCTCCCGCTGTGTAAGATGCTGCAGTCCCTTACACAAAGCCATCTCAGCTGGATTATCTTAAACTACTAGTGTGCGCCGGAAAATTAAAGAAGGGCGATGAAGATGCGAAAATCAATAATGTCAGTAAAGCAGGGAGCTGCCCAGAAAAATAGAGTTTGGGAAATGTCGTATTATATAAATAAAAAAGGGGTGCGGGATGATGAAACTCCCGGCATTAATTCTATGGCGGCCTCCTTACAACGTGGAATATGATAGTCATTGAAGGAGGACGGGGTAACGCGCCACAAAATCAATGATTATTTTGCCGCGCCGCTGCCGTGGCTCGTTCTCTATAGATGTGCGAAATGAGGCTCTGTGTTTTGGCAAATTATGTTTTCACCTTCAGGAAAAAAACAGCTTTAGAGGTCGTTGAGAACGCGCAAAAGTTTGTCTGTGGTGTAAGATGGCACTCGGACCGTTGGCTACTAACTAACTAGATACCATGCAAAAGTATACAAGGCCAGTACCCAGCACCCTTTATACTCTAGGTTCTGGTGTGATTATTAGGTCTGGTATTTTTAGGTGCAGTTATGAAATCTAGGTATATAGCAATGACCACCGAAGGAGCTCCTGGGCTTAAGGCCTCATTCACGTGAGAAACGGCCGGCATGTACAGCTTCGTGCTGCGTGCACATTTAGACCTGCCCAAAGCAGGTCTAAATGTAGAAAACAACTACCTGCCCGGTGCCCGGAACTGTATGCACAGCTGCCATCAGGGGGGTACGGCTGATACTCATGTAAGGGGCCCGGGCAACCTGGGGGGCCTGCCCGGGGACCCTTACATGAGTATCGGCCGACGGTGACAGGCGAGGAGGTGGCCGGGCCCCTGAATTGCCAATCCAGCGGCATCGGAGCAGGCTGGGGCACCATCGGCGCCGCTGCTCTTCTGATCTCGGACCAGCCGGAAGTGACGTCACATCACTTCCAGCCAGTCAAGCGGCAGAGGAGGCCAGGTCACCAGCCCATCTTAGACCCCTGCAGAGCCCACCATAGAGAGTATCAGATGGCCTGTGCAGCATCTATGGTGGGCTCTGTACAGAGCTGCAGTATAGGTCAGAGCTATATACATGTATAATAATAGTGTGTGACTGAGGGGGGACATTAGAGTGTAAGCTCCTATGTACAGAGACTGATGCGACTGCGGCTGCAACAACAAAGTCGATTAGTTACTGTATAATAATAACAGTGTGACTGGGTCAGTGTGGTGGCGGCCGGGGTGGGGGGGGCCTGGCCTAAAGTCGTGTAAGGGGCCCCAACATTTCTGATGGCTGTCCTGACTGCATGTCCCAGGCGTCGGGAGATAAGAATTCCACTGCTGCCCCTCTACTCCCTGCTGCCCCTCCACTCCCTGCTGCCCCAAGGCCGAGCCTCGGTTGGCCTTGTGCGAAACCCGGCCTTGGCTGTATGTCCTTTAAATATTAATGTGTGTAGAAAATGCTCAAACCACCAACCGTTAACACGCACATGGTAATGCACCATAAAACGTAAGAGTCTAAGCCGGCTCAAAATGTTCACATGTGATGCTTAGCCTTTATGATTTACAGCCCTGAAACCAACGGATGAAAGAGGCTGTAAACCCGGGACAATTAGGGCCGGTGCTAGGATTTTTGCCTAGACAGGCAAAGTTGAATTTTTGCACCCCCCCTCCTCCCAAACCCCTCCCCGACCCCCTGTAGCGCTGGGCCTGCTCCCTATCAGCATGTTTTTTTTTCCTTCACTTACCTTCGGGGCGGGAGAGTAGCGGCGAGTCAGTGCTGGTCCGGTGGGAGGAGCTCCAGGTGGGGTCCTAATTTAGCTGGCCGGCGACTGAAGCCGCAAGCCTTGCGGTAGCGCCGGGCCTGGGGCAATCATGCTGGGGAAGAAAGACCTAGTTATTTCCAGACCTCTTCAAGCCAGGAAATAAGGTGGGCGCCATTTGACTTGCTGCAGGTTCTAATACACATTGTGAGAAGCTCACGGTGTGCAATGAAATCAGAGGAAGCCATTTCAGTCCAGGAGAGGAGCCGGTACAACTATGTGAGACTGAAAGGAAGGACGGAGGTCAGCTTTAAGGGAAGTGAAGCACAATGATAAACACACTAAAAGAATATATTGGCTTCACTGTGGTTGAATTTTGGAACTCTCTGCCACAAGCAGTGGGTTCTGCGAAGAATATTGATTCGTTCAAAAATCAATTTGATTCCATCATAAGAGACCGTAACATACAGCGGTACAGGTACACTTTAATACTAGACCACACAGGGACTCTTACACACACACCTGCACACACAAGACACACACACATGCACACAAAGGTTGAACTTGATGGATTTGCGTCTTTTTTTCAACCTCAAATACTATGTAACTATGTAACCTATACCTTAAAGCTACCTTTGTTTCGCCTTCACTATCGACTCCAATGCGTTTCACCGAAAAGTGAAATTTTGCCAAATTTTGGGAGAATTGAAAATTCTTGGTTTGGCTGGTCCCTGAATCGGACCCGTCCAGGTTGATCTCAGTCTTTACATATCGATGTGCTCCTCTCTATTCCACATACTGCGATATTCCTTATTCCGCCCGTTACTATATCCAGGCTCTCGGAGTCGTTCGCTGATGATGAATGGCCCCGCGCTTCACAACTTTTTCAAGAGGGTCAATAAATCTTCTCCAAAAATCTTCCTTCACCTGAGACAGTTCCTACATCTCAGCTGATGACGGGAGGTTAAAGCTCATCTCTGCCGCAGCGTTTGATTTATACGGCAAATTAACGTAATAACGAATATCAGATGGCCGCGGATTACCAGGTGCACATCTGTTCTCCGGAGAGAAATGTCTTGGGAACGTCCTCCCATTGGTCGGAAGCCAGGACGTGCAGTTCACCCGCGGGTTATCTCACGTTATTCCCCTCTTGTCCTCCGCTTGTGGCGAACGTTCTGCTGAGTGTCATCTTAATGACGCATCTCCAGACGTGAACGTGGTAATTGGATATCATGGATTACATCACACACACGGGCAATGTCATCATTATCTGGCTAGTCTCAGCTCAACT
>NW_017307380.1:557050-558162 GCF_000935625.1 Nanorana parkeri
CTCAGGGAGCCAAGAAGATTAGGGGCCCAATGTGACAAACCAGGAGAAACATAACTGATATCTATGGACAATGACAAATACGTTTATCGGTTATATTTCTTTAAGGGTGGGGGCCAGTTAAAGTGGAACTCTAGCTTAAAGTAGCATTAAACTCTCAAACTTTTTTGCAATAATGAATCCAATATAAATTGCCCAGCGAAGGATGTCACTTACAGTCATCATGCTTCCAAACAGCTCCAACTCTCTCAGCTTGGCTTCCCTGAACCTTCTGTTTAGTACAAGATCACCATGGACAGAGCAGTCTCCAACAGCCATCCATCTACTAGCTTGGAGAAGGGAGGAGCGGGAAGCAGAGAGCAGCGGAGTGGATTGCCTTGCTGTTTTTGTGTGTCTGTGGAGACACACACAGCTTACTAGCACACACAAGGGTGACTCCATAGGACCCTGCAAGGGAAAGGAGACACCCTAAAATAGGATATCAGGGCCAGTGCTGCAGAATCAGCTGATTCTGCAGGAAACTAAAACTTTTACACATCAAGAAGCAGCGTCCATTGTAAAATAGCCTAAAACTAGCATGTGTGGAAACAAAAAAGCAGCCTTCACACTTACCACTCCGTGATCCAGCGTCATATGCAGTCTTTTTCTGTCCTAAACGATGACCGGCATCACTTCCTGTGAGCCCAGGCTGTCAGGGACCCGCCCCCTGGGGGCCAGTCACCACACTGCCCTGGGTTTGCAGAAGAATGCTAGCTGCAAGGAATAGCCCGATGCCATTATGCAACGGAGCAAAGATCAGGGGCGCCACCATATGTAGAGGAGCCCAAAGCGTCTTTTTTTGGCGGAAATAAAACTGCATCAAAAATCCAACGCGGTTCTGGAGTTTCCACCATCCCCCTTCATCAGGATTTAGGTTATTCTCAGACAAATCCCTGAGGTGTAGGCTGGACTCAGAGTAGTCACACTGGAGGCAGGAGTGTGTACGTGAAACGATTAGCAGCCAATATGCTCATTGCAGCATTGCCAACTGTGCCGAAGGACCAAAGTCACCTAAAAAAAAGGTATATATATATATACACTGAGAAAATAATGGGGGGGGGGGGGCGGTAAAAAAT
>NW_017307380.1:558176-583788 GCF_000935625.1 Nanorana parkeri
AAAAAAAAAAAAAAAAGAAAACAGAGGAGGGGGGGGGGGGGGGGAGTTAAAAAATTAAAGTTCAGCTTAACCCTTTCTCTGCCAATGATATATGCTGTACGTCGCCATCAGCAGGTCCCTCTAAACAGACTCCCGGCGGCTACTCTGTCTAGCTGTGTAAAGCTAATGGCCGGCTTTACACTGGAAGCAATTCTGCTGGCTGAGCTGCTGCCATATTGCTTCCAGCCAGTGGCATCACAAGGGGGGGGTGGCCGTGACAGTCATTTTGGTGTCACCCCCTATGAAAAGTCGGGCACTCGGTCACGGACCGAGAGCCCGACAGTGTCACGAGAGAGCAGGGGACCCGGCGGCATACCTCTTCCCGCCAGGTGAACGTCCCCCTCCTCTCTCTCTGCCGGCATCCATCACCAAGATGGCCACCGACAGGCGTCAATCAGATGACTGCGCATGCGCGATGACGTAATCGCACCGGCAGACATAGCACCTAGGACTTGGGAGTTTTCCATCTAACCGGCTATTACTGGCCTTTTCCCAAAAACTGTTGTGATCTTACCTGGGAGCAAGCACTCACCGAAAAAGTTGCTGCATTAAAAGCTCCCCTAATGAAGCTCCATTGCGAAACGCGTCAGCCAAGAAACTACAAGCCCGCAGATACAATATCTATTGAATAATGACCATATGGTGGTATAAATATATGTTATGTAGATATACAAAGGCTAATGTGTTGAAAGGGGCTGTAGTTTTCTTGAAGCAACTGAAAAAGGGGAACATTTTTATATTGTTCCCCTTTATATTTCTATAACGTTGTATATATGCCTCATAAAAAGCCAATTTTTGTATATATTGGTGTTACAATGTTATTGTACGGAAGCCAGCTGTAAATGGGGATTTGAGGGGTTCACTCCTGTCTGGGATTCGGTAGCTCAATGTGACTCTTCGGTGTGGATACGACTCTTTGGGGTTAATCTTAGAGGACCTCATCGGTCACAGAGGATTTCCTCATTTATTCTGCATTTATCCAGAGGTGCAAATCTCATCATTCATAGTGGGGGAGGGGCACATGTGTCTATGAGCATTGTTCCCATGAAGACATCTGCACTTCTGTGACAATACAAAGAACGCTTTCCCTTTAGGGTCAAAACTCATAATTCACATCGGGGGATGGGCACATGTCTCTGAGACCATTGTTTGCAGGAAGACACCTGAACTTCTATGACAGACCGAAAAATAATTCCCTTTGCAGGTCAAAACTTTATTTCAGATATATTCAACCATTAAAGCGGAACTCTGGGATCAGGAAATATTGTCCTCATACAATAGTCCTGTGTATTCTTCCTGGAATTCCAGTGAGCTTTGTGTATTTCTTCCAGATCTGTGCAGTCATCCAGTGTGACACTCGGAGCTTCCTGTAATAAAGACCGCTCGCTGCTGCTGCTCTCTCCTTGTGCAGGGTGACTGGTCTTGTCTCCGCCCCCTCCTGTAGTTCTCTGTAGTGGGTGGAGCCTGCTGGGTCCCTCCCACAGCTCTGCTCTATGCACAGGTTATGTACAGCACAGTGATGATGTCGCTGCTGCTCTCTCTCCTTGTGCAGGGTGACTGGTCTTGTCTTTGCCCCCTGCTGTAGTTTTCTGTTGAGATTTACAATCCACTTACACATAAGGAATACAGTGGTGTCCTCTCTACACCCCCAGCCTTCTGATTGTGCAGTGAAGGAGTAGCATGAGACTGATGAGGTTATCCCTCCGATCACTCTGCTGTCTTCTAATATCAGCATGCTCCTTGCTGCATATAGCACACTTGAATGACTCCTAACACTGCCCTTTCCTATTCCAGTCTAAGCGCTGCTGTAAGAGACTGATATCAAGTCAAATTTAGGGAAGCACACTAAGGTGTGTATTTATAAAAAGTGATCTAAAAAATGCAAATTAATGCAGCTCTGTGTCTATTAATAAATCATTAAATGCATTTCTCTCACTTATAGGCGTATTTATAAAAAAAAAAAAAATCTGCGGCACCTTTTTCCCTGCAGGATTCCATGGATGTGCGTTTTGTGCCAATAGAGGCAAAAATGAATGTTGTTAGCGTATTTTGGTATTTTTGAGTAATTTCCTGTGCTCTCAGCAGTGGCTTAACAATCGCCATAGCAACCCAGGCGGCCGCACAAGGGGGCCCGGCCAGGACATAACCCCTGATGCCGCGCGGGCCGTCTGGGTCGCTATGGCATCTCAGGCTGCTGGCTGTCACTGGCGGCTGTGAGGAGGAACGTGTCGCTGTTCAGGTCACCGACAACCTGTCAGTGATCTTTGCATCAGCGCGTTCCACCTCACAACCGCTGCTGTGTCAGTGACAGCCAGCAGCTGTGGAAGAGGAAGGCTGGGCCTGGCGTCAAAAGCGAAGGAGGACGATGGAAGAGGTGGTGGGGCCCGGTGATGGAAGTGGAGGTGAGGCCCGGCGACGGAGGAGGTGGGGCCTGCCAGCAGCCATGGAGGCTGACAGCGGATCAGGGCTGACGGGTAAGAGGTGTGCAGCCCACCTGAGACCCTGCAGAGCCCACCACAGAGAGTCTATGGTGGGCTCTGCAGGGTCACTCTCAGGGTCACTCTCAGGGTCACTCAGCAGCTGTTTGGGATATCAGGTGGGCTCTGCAAGGGCATAACTACAAATCCCAGGGCCCCATACAACATTTTGCTATGGGGCCCTGGGATTTCTAGTTACGCCCGTGCTCCATCTAGTGGCCATAATGTGGTGTTTTCCTGATATTCAATGAAAGAAAATATACTAATAACGGGGCGTCTGTGCACTTTTTGCCACTGAAGGCAAGGGGTTGGGGTTAGGGTTGCCACCTGTCCAGGATTTACCCGGACAGTCCGTGTTTTGACTGCCGTGTCTGGGTTTCATGGCAGCAGAGACCCGGACATACGATGTCAGGCAGACAGGGGCAACCAAAATTAAGATAGAGGCCACTGGCCCCCCACTGGAAATAATCTCAAATGTGATATTTACATATGAATGGGTGGCGCTAAGTACATATGAAACCTAGTTGGGGTGCTGGTAGTGCAGGTTACTGGGGAAGGGGGGGTCAGTGCACACAGGTTGCTAAGGAACATCTGTCATCTCCATCTGTCCCAATGAGATGCCTCATTATAGGGATAGCCAGGGGCGTATTTACCGCGAGGCAAACTAGGCGTTTGCCTAGGGCAGATAGCCCACTAATAATGTTCGTGTTTGCCTCCATTCTCACTGAACGAATGTACGTGGAGCTTCACAGGACAAATGGGTCTGCACATTTTTTATAAAGAAATACATTTAATGATGTATTGATGAACACGGAGATGCATTAATTAGCATTTTTTAGATCTGTCTGGAATTCACCTTTAAAAAAAAAAAAAGATTTGGTGGAGCTGAGATTTAAAAACTCAATAACTGTATACTGAGAATGATAACTATTATGCAACTACCGAGACCCCAGAAGGAAGGAACGAGTACTACACGCAGGCATCGCTCTCCCTATTTGTGATGCAGCCCCAGAGCAGCTTCGGCACAAGGACCTGAGCGTGCAGACCACAAATAAACTAAAAATATGGTGGACGCAAACTCCGCCCCCCTATAATTATATGTTACTGGTATACATGTTTATTAATAATAATCCTAATAATAACAGGAGAAAAAGAGAACCAAACTTACATGATGAATGTTGAAGGAATGTCCCAGTTTAACATTTTGTACTTAAAGTAAAACTCCAGAACATATCACTTTATATACATACACACACACTATATTGCCAAAAGTATTGGGACGCCTGCATTTACATGCACATGAACTTTAATGGCATCCCAGTCTTAGTCCGTAGGGTTCAATATTGAGTTGGCTCCGCCCTTTGCCCCTATAGCAGCTTCAATTCTTCTGGGAAGGAGTCCACAAGGTTTAGGAGTGTGTCTATGGGAATGTTGGACCATTTGTGAGGTCAGGTACTGATGTTGGAGGAGAAGGCCGGGCTCGCAGTTTCCGCTCTAATTCATCCCAAATGTGTTCTCTATCGGGTTGAGGTCAGGACTCTGTGCAGGCCAGTCAAGTTTCTCCACCCCAAACTCCCTCATCCATTTTGTTATAATACCAGTAAAAGGTGACCGTGGAATATTTAGTAGCCAGGAAATGTCACAGATGGACTTATTGCACAGGTGACAACCTATCACGGCACCACGCTGGAATTCACTGAGCTCCTGAGAGCGACGCATTCTTTCACAAATGTTTGTAGAAGCGTCTGCATGGCGAGGTGCTTCATTTTATACACCAGTGGCCATGGAGGTGATTGGAACGCCTGAATCCAATGATTAGGAGGGGTGTCCCAATACTTTTGGCAATATAGTGTGTGTATATATATATACAGTATATATTGGCTACAAAAATATATTGTATTTTAATTCAAACAAAAAACAAAACACTTTTCCTTTTCAAATTGCAGGCGTGCTTGGGTCTCTAATAGTTTGCAAATGTCAAGCTTTCTTTCCTTGCAGCCATAGCAAGAGTATGGAGTTTACTTATAAACATTTTGCAGAGCCATTCGTCCTGCGAATCTCTGCCAACGTTGGTTCTGTGCAAATAGAAGCAAAAATGAATGTTCTTACCGTAGTATATTTTTCTTTTCAGGTGGAATGTAATGTAATGTAATACTGCAATATGGCCACTAAATGGAGCGGAAGAGCATAAGAAACAAATTGTTATTTCCTATGCTCCTCGGCTCTATCTAGTGGCCATAATGCAGTATTACATTACATTCCACCTGAAAAGAAAAGATGCTAAAATAGTTTGTATTTGCCTCTGTTCGCACAGGACGAATGTTCACAGAGATTGGCAGGGCTTGTTTTTAAAAAGACCCCTATGAGTTTGTATGAACATTCTTCAGCATTCCCAGCCCCCTGCTTTTATGTTTGGTTTGCTTCTTATTCGAGTGGTTAAAGGTGACACAGCTCTGTTTGGTGGGGAAGAAGATCTGATTTTTCTGTGCTGTAGTTAAGTAACACTTACAGGTCTTGTCCCTCCCTCAGCTTGTAACTGGACAGTGAAAAGGGGAAGCAGCAGACTGATGAGCTCATCTTTCTGCTCACTCCTCCTATCAGCCTGTCCTTTGTTAGAACAAGCAAAAATAACATTTATTTTAAATTACACCTACTGTAAACACTTACATTTGTCTTGGTATCAGCCTTTGGAAGTCCCCTAGGAGAGGGAGGAGTAGCATTAGAAGCCAACCAGTCTGTGCTGTAGTACATTTGTGCTGACAGTGAACATGTTGACCAATCAGAGGACTAGGGTATGTTCTTGGCTGAGCCATGCTGCTGCTGCTGCTGGTGAAGCGGAGGTCAAGGACCTAGCTGTACAGTCTGGTAGGGTTGCCTCAGCAGCTCTGATCCTTCTGCTCTCCCTTCCCAACAGCTCAGCCACCCCTGCTCTGCTTTCCCAGTAAAGAACGCTCAAAGGCTGCTGAGCCACTGCTGGCAGGGAGGAGCAAAGGGAGGTAAGTAGTTGAATCACTGCTGGAAGTGGAGGCAGGGTAAGCTGCGCTCAGCTGCTGAGTAACTGCTGGGAGGGGGGCAGGGTGAGTTGAGCTGCTGAGTAACTGCTGGCAGAAAGGAGCAGGTAAAGGTGAGATGCTGAGTTACTGCTGGG
This sequence comes from Nanorana parkeri, assembly GCF_000935625.1. Lineage (NCBI taxonomy): Eukaryota > Metazoa > Chordata > Amphibia > Anura > Dicroglossidae > Nanorana > Nanorana parkeri. The sequence continues at coordinate 563,841 of NW_017307380.1, forward strand.
AGGGGGGAGCAAGTGTGAGCTGAGATGCTGTAAGAACAACTTTAATTACTTTAGTGCAGGGGTAGCAAACCTCCAGCTGTGGTGAAACTACAAATCCCATGATGCATCTCTCTTCGGGAGTCATGTCTGTGAGAATCTTGCAATGCCTCATGGGATTTGTAGTTCCACCACAGCTGGAGGGCCGGAGGTTTGCTACCCCTGCTTTAGTGCCTCTGCTGTGAACTATGAGGAACTGCTCCACAGTGCCTGCAGCGGCAAAGGTAAAGAGGGCTTGTTTTAATTAAGGGTACAAACACGCAAGAGAACAGGTATTCTGGACCCCTCACCAAATCCGGCCATGCTGAGTATTTTGGGGGAACAAAGGGATCAGCAGCCAGTTCGTAGAAGCCAATTGCTGTTGCTTGCCCAAAGATAAACCAATACTGGATGGCTCCCTCATTCACAGGCCAGACATACTCATGTGCATGCTTGTACAATGGTCTATTGTAAGAGTGATCATCCCAACATACGTGTGCAGCCTCCAATTTTTAGATAGGCTTCACCACTGATCTTTCTCCAGCTGCTGGACTTTATGAATGAGCAAAAAATGGGAAAAAAATAAAAATTTTATTGCAAAGATAATTCTATGGATTTCACTAATACAACTTTCCCAGTCTTGCTCCAGCCACCCATGTTGTAATGAAGATCTTTGGCCGGTGATCTGGGAATATCTACGAGGGTCATTTATCAAAGTCTCCGGGCAGCATTCAGATGACTATGAACATGGAGCAATGAGATGAGCAGATCACTGGAGGTCGGCGGAATGTCTCCCTTTGAAAGGAGTGCTGTAGTGACGTCTCTGGACTCCTCTAGGGGCTTCCTGTCATCTCTCGGCTTGGATGATGAATAGCAGAGACTGTACGCAGGAAGAACACAACATGTACAGGTAGAGAAAGACACATAGAAAATAAAATGTTTTTGGATCTGTATTGGAAGAGTATTGAATAGGGTTGCACCGTTACCGATACTAGTATCGGTATCAATACCGAGTATTTGGGCGAGTACTCCTTCTCGCCCATATGTTCCGATACTTACCTCCATTACCGGAACTTCCAGTCATAGGGAGATCTCCCTCTGACCTGCAGTGCCGAGGGAGCATGGAGCTGGCTTCCTTTCCAATCAGGAAGCCGGACAGTGGGTTATGACCCGCCTCCCGGCTTCCTGATTGGCTAGGAAGTTGGCTTCATGTGTTGCTAAGCAGCCTGGGTTCCTAACCAATCAGGAAGCTGTGTGGCACACAATGACCTGTCTCCCGGCTTCCTGATTGGTCATGAAGCCAGGCTGCCTAGGAACAGAAATCCGGGCAGCTAAAACTGAGTGCGAAAAGCATATCGCCGCAGATAGTAAAAAGAACCCCGAAAAATTTTACCAATATATTAACAGTAAAAAGGTGAGAAAGGAGCAGATAGGCCCAATAAAGGATGAAAGCGGGAAGCTGGTCACAAACGACAAGGAGAGGGCCATAATAGGTTGGACTTGATGGACTAATGTCTTTATTCAACCTCAAATACTATGTAACTATGTAACATGTGAAGTCAGCTTCCTAGCCAATCAGGAAGTCGGAGGCAGTTCATGACGTGCTGTCCGGCGGCACGGACACGTAAAGCAGGCTTCCTAGCCAATCAGGAAGCCGGGCGGCATGTCATGAACCACCTCCGGCTACCTTGCCCAGAAAACTTGCCCAGAATCCAGTGTACTCTAATGGATGCAACCATTTATAGTGCTCCAATTGGACTGTGCTTAGGGTTGCCACCTTCAAGTGAAACCCAAACACTCTAGCACCACATGAGGAGAGGCAACCAGGAGAAAGAGGAAGAAGAGACAGCCAGGGGAGGGAGTAAGGAGACCATCTATAGAGGACTACAAATTCCAGCAATACATTATACAGCAATACGATAATATGAAGCTGCATACTCTATGTCAGGGGTGCCTATTAGGTAGATCGTGATCTACCAGTAGCTCTCAAAGCTGATGCTGGTAGATCACAAAGGGTGTGAATGACGGCCCCTTTATTCCATTTTGGTATATTTATTTCGCTGTGCACACATGATTACATATTAGCCTGAGTCGGCTGAGCTCCCCGACACCTTTCTGGTTGATACTGGTGGTTGAAGTTCTATGTATTACATCAAAGAATATTAGTTTACACAGCCTGTTGCAAAATACAGCAAGGTGAGCCAGGAGAGAGAGCGTGAGGAGAGACAGCCAGGAAAGAGAGAGAGAGCAGAGAGCAAGGAGAGACAGCCAAGAGAGCGAAGAGAGACAGCCAGGAGAGAAAACGAGGAATGACAGCCAGGAGAGAGAGAGTGAGGAAAGACAGCAAGGAGAGAGAGGAGAGACAGCTAGGAGGATGAGCAAGGAGAGACAGCCAGGAGAGAGAGAGCGAGGGAGGTTTTTTTTTCCGTTGGTAGATCTCATGTACAGTAGCTTGTCATTTGAAAAGTAGATCTTAACACAAAAAAATTGTGGGTACCCCTGTTCTATGTTTTTTCCGGGGTGGCGCCCTGATGTCTCCAGGGTCTCAGGTGGGCTGTGCGGTCTTCCAGGTGGGCAGGCAGGCAGCGTTGTGTCAGAAGGACAGAGGAAGAGATGTGCGGGCCAGCCTGCGCCAGTTTACAAGTGCCCAGGGCTCACAGGAAGATGCGGCTTCAGGCAGATGCGGCTGCCTGAGCTCCGGGGATTGCTGAGGACCTCGGCAGCTGCATCTGTAAAAAAAAATTAATGTGCCGGTATCGGCACTCAATGTCTTGTGCCGGGTGTAAGCTGGCTGGAAACCCCAGACACAAGACTCAAACAACGCACTCTCTGGGTGAATCCCAGGCAACCCTAACTGTGCTGTCCACCAATCAGGAACCTGTTAAAAAACAAAGAGCTATGTTAATGTATTAGGGCTCCCCTCCCCCACCAGCTCGACTTCACCCCATCCCACTTCATTTTTGCTGCTGGATTGATCCACAGCCAGAAAGGCGGTCAGACCAGGTGAAGTCCTCATACAAACATGGCGGCTATGTTGGGCCACCATTTCTATTCCTATCATGGATAGTATACACGAGCAGAGACAGGACGCGCTGTAATTATTACTCCTCCGGACTCAGCAAACTGGCCGGGGAAGGCAAAGTGAAAATTGTCAAAAGAGGAAACAGCAAATATGTGAGTTGGAGGCGGCCAAAGATAGTCTGCAAATAATACGGAGGAAAATGTCTCCACTGGCCAAAAGTCATAAAGTTATAACGGGGAAAACCTGCGAACATAGCGAGGGCAAGCGAGGGTGGACACGGCCGCCGCCAAGGGAAAGAGTCATTGCAAGCGAATCTATTCTGGTTCATTTGTATGTGCTACTATCAGAACATGGAAGTGTCCAGCCAATAGGTGCACGATGAGGCGGTTGTGGTAAAGGGGGGTTGTGCGCTTTGGTGCAGTAGCGGCAAGTGAATGGGTGTGCTTCGGTGAGTGAATAAGTGCGCACTGATGGAGTGCTGGTGAAGGGGGGTTGTGCACCTTAGTGCAGTGGCAGCTAGTGAATAGGTGCGCATCGGCGAGTGAATAAGTACACCATGATGCAGTGGCGGTGAAAGGGGTTGTGCACAATGGGACAGTGGTGGTGAAGGGAATGTCAGGCACTTTGGTGCAGTGGTGGCTGGCAAGTGAATAAGTGAATGCCAGATCAGTGGCAGCAAGTGAATAAGCGCACAATGATGCAACGGCACCGAAGGGGGGTGTGCATGTTGGTACAGTAGCGGCAAGTAGTGTGCGTTGGTGAGTGAATAAATGTACGATTATGCAGTGGCAGCGAAGGGTGGTTGTGCGCCTTGGTGCAGTGGCAGTGAGTGAACAAATGTGCATCAGTAAGTGAATAAGGGCACAAAGATGCAGTAGCGGTGAAGGGGATGTAGGGCACATTGGTGCAAGTGAATAAGTAAATGCCAGAGCAGTAGCATCAAGTGAATAAGTGTGCACCTGTAAGTGAATAAGTGAACAATGATGCAATGGCAGTGAAGAAGGTTGTGCATGTCGGTGCAGTAGCGGCAAGTGAGTGTGCGTCGGTGAGTGAATGAATGTACAAAGATGCAGTGGCGGTGAGGAAGGGGGGTTGTGTATGTTGGTGCAGTGGCAGTGAGTGAATGTATGTAAGTGTGCATCGATAAGTGAATAAGTGCGCAGTGATGCAGCGGCGGCAGAGGGGATGTGTGTAAATGTGAATAGGTGTGTGTTGGTGAGTGAATAAATCTATGATGATGCAGCGGCGGTGAAGGGAGGCTGTGCACATTGGTGCAGTGGCAGTAAATGAATAAGTGTATGTTAGTATGTGAATAAGTGCACAATGATTCAGTGGTGTTGAAGGGGATGTCGGGCACATTGGCGCAGTGGTGGCAGGTAAATAGGTAAATGCGAGAGAAGTAGCATCACAATGATGCAACAGCGGCAAAGGGGGCTGTACATATTGGTGCAGTAGCAGCAAGTGAATGAGTATGTATCGATGAGTGAATAAATGTACGATGATGGAGTGGTGACGAAGGAGGGTTGTGCCGGTTGGTGCAATGGAAGTGAGTGAATAAGTGTGTGTCAGTAAGTGAATAAGTGCACAGTGATGCAGTGTTGGCAAAGAAGATATCGGGGCACAATGGTGCAATGGTCGCAAGTAATTAAGTGAATGCCAGAGCAGTGGCAACAAGTGAATAAATGTGCACAGGGGAGAGAATAAATCCATAATGATGCAACGGCAGCAAAAGGGGGTGCATGTTGGTGCAGTGGCAGTGAGTGAATAAATGTGTGTCAGTAAGCAAATAAGTGCACAATGATGCAGTGGCGGTGAAGGGAATGTCGGGCACATTGGTGCAGTGGTGGCAAGTGAATAATTAATATCAGAGCAACAAGTGAATATGTGTGCACTGTTGAGTGAATAAGTGCACAATGATGCAACAGCGGCAAAGGGGGGCTGAGCATACTGGTGCAGTAGCGGCAAGCAGTGTGCGTCAGTGAGTGAAGAAATGTATGATGACGCAGTGACAGCGAGTGAATAAGTGCACACCAGAGCAGTGACAGCGAGTGAATAAGTGCACACCAGAGCAGTGACAGCGAGTGAATAAGTGCACACCAGAGCAGTGACAGCGAGTGAATAAGTGCACACCAGAGCAGTGACAGCGAGTGAATAAGTGCACACCAGAGCAGTGACAGCGAGTGAATAAGTGCACACCAGAGCAGTGACAGCGGGTGAATAAGTGCACAATATTACACTTATGGAGAGGGGGGGTTGTATTTTAAACGACAGTAATTAATCCACCACCAGTGAATCTTTGGTGAAAGTCACATTCACTGTTTTATACGTCCAAGTGTTCAGGGCTTGTTACAGAGGTTAGATGTAGAGTGCAGGTAGGAGAAGATTAAGGTCTAATTATAACATTTTTTACATGAGATTCACCAAGGGATTCAGGACACACCTAAAGCCCCCCCTACGGCCCTTTGATGTGGCGCACCCCCGGATATACCAGTCGGGGTTAATAGAACTAACCGGGATATTCGGCTCTATACGTCTCCGCAGGATTTTGCTGACATATTTTTAAACACCGCCGACACTTTTTCTTTCCCCTTTTTCTATATTAAAATGTAAGTTTGTGTTGATTCTGCTGAGGTTTCATGGGTGGGAACCCGCGGAATTGTACAAACACCCAAAGCGTTCCTTCTCCCCCCGGCGGAGTCCATACTTAGCCTGCAATGTGGGTGGTATGGGGGCTCGCCTGCCAGGACCAGGGTGGCGGCATTTCATGACATAAAGATCTTTCATGGTCGCAGGGCTCGCGGGACGGAGTTCAGACCCGTTTACATCGTTTAATAGCAATATCATTTTTTTTTATGGCGCGTCCGTTATTCCCGGGTCACCTTCAGCCGCCATAAATACTGGATCAGCGAAGGGTTGACATCACGCACAGGGATCTCCCTCTTCCTAAAGGGAGCGCCGGTAATCCGAGCCGCGCAAATGTTTGTTCTGTACTTTTGTTCTAGTCGTGGATCTCGTGAAACTTTTACTGTCCTCCTAACAGGAGGAATCTGAAGACTTAAAGGTGAACTCCGCCCTTCCCTTCAGTCTTATATCTGAACTCCATCTTCCCTTCAGTCTTGCACAGTTGTACCGGCCCCTCTCCCGGACTGAAATGACTTCCTCTGATTTCTCTGCACGCTGTGAGCTTCTCTTAGAAGCTGCAGCAAGTCGGATAGCGTCCAGCCTCAGCTAGACTGACTGTCCCGGGTCCCGCCCCTTTCATTCATTGGATTTCAGTGCTGTCAATCATGGAGGCTCAGCATCACATGTTCTCCATCAGGTCCTCCTCTGCTGATTGACAGCAGCAGAGAGTGGGTGCAATAGCCATTGCAATAGCCAATAGCAATCTAGCTATTTATTCCTATGCTGTTTTTTTTTTTTAAACGAGCAGATAGCACGGGACAGAATAGCTTCTTTGCTATCTGCCATCATTTCAGTGGGGTGCTCCCCCCGCCGTGGATGGAGGGGGTGCGGGGTGGGACAAAGAGAGAAGGGCACTCTGAAATGAGAAGGGCACCTCCCTGAAATTACTTTTTTCAGGTTGGGATCCCTGGGTCAGTGTTTTTTTTTCCATTGATCCAAACCTTACACAAAGCTCAAGCCTCTGACTCCAAGTCAGAGACTGTTGTAGCTCTGACCTCACTGTGTTAGCCTACTGTGTTAGGCTTCCCCTCTGCTGTGTAACCTAACATGGCTGTCAAAAGCTGGATGAAGCGTCACCTGTAATGACCATTCATGACCTGTCCACTTCTTCCATAATGGAAGGTGAGGCTCTGCCTCACCTGTCCCCCCAGGCTGCACGTCTCAAACTGGGCATCCTCCGAAATCCCTCTACCTGTAGACAACGAAGGATTGTGTATGGAAGCGAGTGTCGTCCATTCTCTATAATGAGACATGTTGTGTAGAGGAGTGTCTGAATACAAGCTGCGTGGTTTTGCTGGCATGGAACGCCTCTGAGTAAACACGGCACCTTATCATTACCTTTCCTCTGTCACACTAATTACACTTCCGAAATTTCCGAAACTCAGTGTGTGGCTGATCTAGTTTTGGCAGCCGAGGCAGAGAGGACGGAGAGTGAATCAGATTTGTGTGATGCTCATTTTAGGGATTCTGACGTCTTAAAGGCCAACTCCACCCAGAACAAATATTTCAGATATGAACTGTTTCGGTCAGAGAGCAGTGAACTGGTTTGCACCAATCAGGTGCCTGATGTAGATTTCCATGGAAGAGTTCTGACCATTGCCAACTCCCGGGGCTCGGCTAGTTCTCCCAAGACGCCTTGGTGACTCTGGTATAAGGGGAAGCTCTGGTGACTCTGATATAAGGGGAAGCTCTGGTGACTCTTATATAAGGGGGGGAGGGCTCTGGGGACTCTGATATAAGGGGGAACTCTGGGGACTCTGATATAAGGGGGAACTCTGGGGACTCTGATATAAGGGGGAACTCTGGGGACTCTGATATAAGGGGGAACTCTGGGGACTCTGATATAAGGGGGAACTCTGGGGACTCTGATATAAGGGGGAACTCTGGGGACTCTGATATAAGGGGGAACTCTGGGGACTCTGATATAAGGGGGAACTCTGGGGACTCTGATATAAGGGGGAACTCTGGGGACTCTGATATAAGGGGGAACTCTGGGGACTCTGATATAAGGGGGAACTCTGGGGACTCTGATATAAGGGGGAACTCTGGGGACTCTGATATAAGGGGGAACTCTGGGGACTCTGATATAAGGGGGAACTCTGGGGACTCTGATATAAGGGGGAACTCTGGGGACTCTGATATAAGGGGGAACTCTGGGGACTCTGATATAAGGGGGAACTCTGGGGACTCTGATATAAGGGGGAACTCTGGGGACTCTGATATAAGGGGGAACTCTGGGGACTCTGATATAAGGGGGAACTCTGGGGACTCTGATATAAGGGGGAACTCTGGGGACTCTGATATAAGGGGGAACTCTGGGGACTCTGATATAAGGGGGAACTCTGGGGACTCTGATATAAGGGGGAACTCTGGGGACTCTGATATAAGGGGGAACTCTGGGGACTCTGATATAAGGGGGAACTCTGGGGACTCTGATATAAGGGGGAACTCTGGGGACTCTGATATAAGGGGGAACTCTGGGGACTCTGATATAAGGGGGAACTCTGGGGACTCTGATATAAGGGGGAACTCTGGGGACTCTGATATAAGGGGGAACTCTGGGGACTCTGATATAAGGGGGAACTCTGGGGACTCTGATATAAGGGGGAACTCTGGGGACTCTGATATAAGGGGGAACTCTGGGGACTCTGATATAAGGGGGAACTCTGGGGACTCTGATATAAGGGGGAACTCTGGGGACTCTGATATAAGGGGGAACTCTGGGGACTCTGATATAAGGGGGAACTCTGGGGACTCTGATATAAGGGGGAACTCTGGGGACTCTGATATAAGGGGGAACTCTGGGGACTCTGATATAAGGGGGAACTCTGGGGACTCTGATATAAGGGGGAACTCTGGGGACTCTGATATAAGGGGGAACTCTGGGGACTCTGATATAAGGGGGAACTCTGGGGACTCTGATATAAGGGGGAACTCTGGGGACTCTGATATAAGGGGGAACTCTGGGGACTCTGATATAAGGGGGAACTCTGGGGACTCTGATATAAGGGGGAACTCTGGGGACTCTGATATAAGGGGGAACTCTGGGGACTCTGATATAAGGGGGAACTCTGGGGACTCTGATATAAGGGGGAACTCTGGGGACTCTGATATAAGGGGGAACTCTGGGGACTCTGATATAAGGGGGAACTCTGGGGACTCTGATATAAGGGGGAACTCTGGGGACTCTGATATAAGGGGGAACTCTGGGGACTCTGATATAAGGGGGAACTCTGGGGACTCTGATATAAGGGGGAACTCTGGGGACTCTGATATAAGGGGGAACTCTGGGGACTCTGATATAAGGGGGAACTCTGGGGACTCTGATATAAGGGGGAACTCTGGGGACTCTGATATAAGGGGGAACTCTGGGGACTCTGATATAAGGGGGAACTCTGGGGACTCTGATATAAGGGGGAACTCTGGGGACTCTGATATAAGGGGGAACTCTGGGGACTCTGATATAAGGGGGAACTCTGGGGACTCTGATATAAGGGGGAACTCTGGGGACTCTGATATAAGGGGGAACTCTGGGGACTCTGATATAAGGGGGAACTCTGGGGACTCTGATATAAGGGGGAACTCTGGGGACTCTGATATAAGGGGGAACTCTGGGGACTCTGATATAAGGGGGAACTCTGGGGACTCTGATATAAGGGGGAACTCTGGGGACTCTGATATAAGGGGGAGCTCTGGTGACTCTGATATAAGGGGGAGCTCTGGGGACTCTGATATAAGGAGGAGCTCTGGGGACTGTGATATAAGGAGGAGCTCTGGTTACTCTGATATAAGGGGGAGCTCTGGTTACTCTGATATAAGGGGGAGCTTAGGTTACTCTGATGTAAGGAGGAACTCTGATGCATATTATAGTAAACTAATCTAAAATATGGGTTTCCCTTTTTTGGAAAGGGGCACAATTTCAGTGCTTGCCATAGGTGCTATTTTCTGTAGATACACCTCTGCAGCCGATTCTGCCAATTCTGAGTACTCGCCCAAATGCTCCGATGCCTAGCACGAGTACTTCCAGTATCAGGAAGCCGGGCAGTGCGTCATTACATGAGATGACGAGGGGGCATGAAGCCAGCTTCCCGGCCAATCAGAAAGCAGGCGCCCCCGGCTTCCTGATTGGCCAGCCAGACGGCTCCGGCTGGGTACCGGAGGAAGGCTGCGTTCTTGCTGGAGAGGCCCCCGGGGTGACAGGCTGCACATACTAAGGTAAGAGGGGACTTTCTTGTTAATCGGGAAGCCGGGTGGCGAGTCTTTACAAGCTGCCCGGCTTCCCGGCTAATCAGGAAGCCAGGTGGCGAGACATTACACGCCACCTGGCTTCCTGAATGGGACATTCGTTACTCCGTAATTGGTATCGGCGAGTACCGGAAAAAAATTATTGGTACTCGTACTTGGTACCAAAATACCGGTATCGGTGCATCCCTATTAGAAACAACAACACCCACACCATGGAACCATGGAAGGAACTTTTAATTGCCCCCCCAAAGAAAAAATGTCACACGATGTTAATCCAACATCATCCAGTGATTAGATCCAACATCAATCATCAATGAGCGACACCCCAACACAAACACAGCAACAGCACCATGAGAGTCCTCTCTCACCGCTCTGCCTGGCACAAATGACTGTCCCCGGCTGGGGATGTTGGCTGACATCATTGATCAGATATGAATAGGGATATAGGCAATAATGCTATTTGCAACATTACACTTATCAATAACACAATCACAGAGCCGTGATATGAAGGAGCCTGCAGTCAAGGTAAAATGTAATCTGCTTATATTTTGCTTTCCCTAGTTCCCCCTTTGCTAGTGACATTTCAATATAAAACCTTTCCATTTTTATTACATACCTTATTTTAGACCCGGTGATGTCATCACTAGGTCTATGTGCTTCTCTGTGCAATGCAGGCAGACCCTGGCTGGTGGGATGAGCCAGCAGGGTTCAGCATATAGATTCCTGAGCCTCCATGATTGAAAGAACTGAAATCCAATGAATGAAAGGGGCGAGCCAGGGACAGTCAGGCTGAGGGGGAAAGCGCTAGATGATACTGGTCGTCCTCCAGCCAGGAAATGAGGCGGGCTCTATCCGACTTGCTGCAGCTTCTAATGCACATTGTGAGCAGTTCACAGTGTGCAGTGATAACAGGGGAAGCCATTTCAGTCCAGGAGAGGAGCCGATACAACCATACAAGACTAAAGGGAAGGCCGGAGTTCAGCTTTACTTGATTTTGAATGGCATCTCTGCACGAGGAGCGTTTTTTTATAGCAAAAATGTTGATCAGCTTTCATGTGGGAGGTTGAAATGTGCACAGTAATAATATGTTTAATTTTGAACATACCTCAGGCTCAGATATAAATGGTAACAGTTACATGGTATAATTTTAATAAAACTTTTATTGACTGTATCTGAATGAATAAAATGGACGATGTCTCCCCCCAGTGGTGAGCCTTACAAGTGCAACTTAAAATAATATTACTGAAGCGTAATAAAGTATAAAGTACCATCATTGAGGCTTCTGAACCCACATTTAAGCACACTTGCCATAAATAAAATACATTTTTCATTGCTTTAAGTCTGTCTAGAGCTGACTGAGGGAGAAACAAGTGAAGCATAGCACTGCAAGTTCACTGAACAGTGATAGAATTGGCACTGATAGAAGCAGAGCGCTCCCAGCAGGACCTCTGTAGAGAATTGGGGCCTTCAGCCTGTACATGGGGTCAGTGACTTTACCTATTGCAACTGAAATGTATTAAAAATGAGCTCAACAATGTTCAGTGTAAGTAAATCTTATCAATGATCTTCTCTTATTTGCTCCAGTTAAATATACCAATAAAAACATTTTGTTATATCTGTGCGAGAAGCGAAAAAATAAAAAACTTTTATCCTTCCAGGAATGAGGTGAGCTTCTCACTTCCCGTGTTGTCTGACTGAGCCAAGTGTTGTCAATTATCGTTGTTCTCAGAGAATCCCAATGTTATGGAGAGGAGAGAGGAGAGGAGAGAAGAGATCCCCAGGTGAATACAGAATAAACACCTGAAAAAAAACTAATCCATCCGACACATCTAAGGACTGGTGGGCTGTGCCAGATAGTTTTTTAGGTTTTGATACAATTTACAGGACTATTCAATCTAAAAGATTGAGAAAAAGAAGAGAAGAGAGGGGGAGAGAACAGAAGAGAGGAGAGGGGGAGGGAGATGAAGAGAGGGGGAGAGAAGAGAAGAGAGGGGGAGAGAAGAAAATAGAACAGAAGAGAGGGGGAGAAAAGAGAAGGGAATTGAAGAAGAGAGGAGGGAAGTGGAGGAGAGGGGAGAGAAGAGAAGAGAGGGGGAGAGAAGAGAGGGGGAGAGAAGAGGTGAGGATAGGAGAGAAGAGAAGAGAGGGGGAGAGAAGAGGAGAGGATAGAAGAGAAGAGGAGAGAAGTGAAGAAGAAAGGAGAGAAGAGAAGAGAAGAGAGGGGGAGAAAAAAAATGAAGAGAAAAGAGGGTTAGAGAAGAGAACAGTAGAGGAGGGAAGTGGAAAAGAGAAGAAAATAGAACAGAAGGGGAGAGAAGAGAAGAGAGGGGAGAGAAGAGAAGAGAGGGGGAGAGAAGAGAAGTGAAGAGGAGAGAAGAGAAGGGAAGTTAAGAGAAGTAAAAAGGAGAGAGAAGAAGTGAAGAGCAGAGGAGAGAAGTGAAGAGAAGAGGAGAGAAGAGGAGAGAAGAGAAGGGAAGTTAAGAGAAGTAAAAAGGAGAGAGAAAAAGTGAAGAGCAGAGTAGAGAAGTGAAGAGAAGAGGCGAGAAGAGAAGTGAAGAGAAGAGAGGGGAAGTGAAAAGGAGAGAAGAGAAGTGAAGAGCAGAGAAGAGAAGTGAAGAAGAGCGAAGAGAAGTGAAGAGGAAAGGAGAGAAGAGAATAGAAGTGAAGAGGAGAGGAGAGGAAAGAGAAGTGAAGAGAGGAGGTGAGGATAGAGGAGAGCGGAGAGAGGAGAGAAGTGAAGAGGAGAGAAGGGAAGAGGAGAGAAGGGAAGAAAAGAGAAGTGAAGAGAAGAAGAGAAGTAAAGAGGAGAGGAGAAAAGAGAAGAGGATAGGAAAGGAGAGGAGAGAAGTGAAGAGGAGAGATGAGAAGAGGAGAGAAGGGAAGAGAATAGAGGGGGAGAGAAGAGAAGAGAGGGGGAGAGAAGGGAAGAGAAGAGAGGGGGAGAGAAGGGAAGAGAAGCAAAGAGAAGTGAAGAGGAAAGGAGAGAAGAGAATAGAAGTGAAGAGGAGAGGAGAGAAGAAAAGAGAAGTGAAGTGAAGAGAAGAGGAGAGAGAAGAGAAGTGAAGAGAAGTAAAGAGGAGAGGAGAAAAGAGAACAGGATAGGAAAGGAGAGAAGTGAAGAGAAGAGAGGGTGAGAGAAGAGAAGAGAGGGGGAGTGAAAGGAAGAGAAGAGAGGGGGGAGAGAAGGGAAGAGAAGAGAGGGGGAGAGAGGCGAAGAGAAGAGAGGGGGAGAGAGGCGAAGAGAAGAGAGGGGGAGAGAAGGGAAGTGAAGAGAAGAGAGAGGGAGAGAAGGGAAGAGAAGAGAGGGGGAGAAAAGGGAAGAGAAGAGCAGAGAGAGGGAGAGAAGGGAAGAGAAGGGAGGGGTAGAGAAGGGAAGAGAAGAGCTGAGAGAGGGAGAGAAGGGAAGAGAAGGGAGGATAGGACGGGAGAGGATCTAACCTTGCTACACATGTTACAATGTAACTGAACAATCTCCTATAAGTATGGAGTCAGAGGGCCGGCCTGATGGGATACAGTTTGGATAGTTGAGCCAGGATCTGTTAGTTTAGAAACAATGTATATATATTGAGAGCGCTACTACTGTAATAAGCAATTGCAAAACACTCACATTTGAGATGACTTTAGGAGTCTCAAATGTGAGTGTTTTGCAATTGCTTATTACAGTAGTAGCGCTCTCAATATATACATTGTTTCTGTTTTTACCACAGGGTTCCTCTCCCTGTTTTTCAAAGAGCTTGCACACTGTGGCCTATGTTAATTTACCCTCCTCCAGCTAGTTTGCATCCCTTGGTAGTGCGCTTGTTTTTTTGTTCTTGCTTTTCATGTTAGTTTAGGTTGACCCAGCCTTGTTTGTACGGATTGTCTGGTCAGATGGTAATATGTAGTTAGCAAAAGATGCCGAAGCCACTGTAATGAGAGCAGGCCCCCACCACCTTCAGATGTATCTGTCTGGTGGGACTACCTGAGCATTGTGTGGCTGTGTTCATGGTTATCTCGGGCTGGGGGAGGAAGGATCACATGGAGTGTTTTTTTTAACTCTTCTATGTTTCCTGATGGCTGAAGAGTAGTTTTAAAAAGCGAGTTCCTTGCACAGTTGTAACATTTGGGAGTCGGGCCCTGGTCCGGATTTACTCTCTCTGCTGCCCCAAGACCGGGTTCCTCAATGCGCCCCCATCGCCGAGATCACTTGTACAAAACAAACGGCTGTACATTTAGCCCGAAGCAGGGCTAAATGTCAGACATCCCAACTCTCCCGGACGCTCCGGGAGTCTCCCACTATTACATAGCGGCTCCCGGCCACCCGGGAAAGAAACATTTTCTCCCGGAAAGGTTTATTCTGCTCGATCTAGCAGAGTAAACCTTTCCCTGCCGTCTGTTTTTTTGTTTGTTTTAGCCGGAAGTTTTCCATCAGGTCCTCACTCTGCTGATTGACAGCAGCAGAGGGCGGGTGCAATAGGCAGCTTGCTATTGGCTATTGCAAATTGAAAAAACCAATAGCAATCTAGCTCTTCATTTCTATGCTGTCTTTTTCTTTTTATTCTGACGGCAGCAGCTGTTAGAATACTAAAAATAAAAAAAAACAGCAGATAGCACGGGTAGCATTAGCTTCCTTGCTATCTGCCATAATTTCAGGGGGGGGGGGGGGATGACAGAGAGCACCTCCCTGAAATGAGAAGGGCCCCTCCCTGAAATGAGAAGGGCCCCTCCCTGAAATTACTTTTTTTCAGGTTGGGATCCCTGAAATGTAGAAAAAAACTACCCGCCCGATGGCTGTGCTGCTCTTCTACTCCCTGCTGCCCTGGCCTTGTGGGAAATCCGGCCCTGGTCAGGCCGGAGGACACGACAAGGAGACTCATGAAAACAAAAACAAAAAAATTTTAAACAAAAATTACATATAGCGGAGGAATGGAAGATCCAGGGATTTACTTATGGGGGTGGGGGGGTAGTAAATGTTACAAAGATGAACTTATACTTCGGCCTGAACTTCCGCCACAAAATAGCTGCACGTACGCAAACACTTTGCGATGAATCGGTTCACTTTCTGAAATGAGTCTGAGAAACATGTGTGAAGTGGAGGTGAAAAGTGCAGGACGCGGAATCGTAGAATAGCGCGGCTCGGGTTTCCGCCAAGAATAACGAGACGCTTACCTAAGACGTAGAGAAGAAAGTGAAAGGAGGAGGACGGCTCAGCCATGTTTCTGGGCCCGGCTGACTGTATACAATGATCTGTTTCCAGAAGTAACTTGTTGGCAAAATGTCACCGAGGGAAACTCAATGGCAATCCTACGGCGGTGTCAACAATATCACTGAATTCTTTTATTTCTCAGAGTGAGATTAGGATCGGATTGCAAGATTATTATTTTGTTTTTTTAGAAAGTCTCATTTTGTTGGTGATGGTGCCGGGAATTAGGTGTAATTACATGTTAGGTCCTGATCAGACGCTTCAATACAATCAAAGTAGAAACTGATGCCAAAACTTTTAGAGTGACAGCGGGTTATATTCCCGGTCAGCTTTTTTGTGCCACCTGTGTCCCATTGGGGAGATTTCCCTTCACTTGCTGTCAACAGGAAGTGGGAGGAAACCCTTCCAAAGAGAGGGAAATCCCTGGTGGTCAGCAGGACTTGTGTCCCCATTGGAGCATTTCCCGTCTATTCCTGTTCTTGTGACAATCCAAAATTTGAGATTTTCTTTAAAGGAGAACTATGAGGTGAGCGATTTTCACTCAACCTCATAGTTCTAGCCGACCTGCGACAATGAGACTGTCACATGTCGGCTCAATAGATCGGGAAGTGAGCGCACACATCCTGTTGCTCGCTCACTTCTTGATCATGTCCCTGCAGAGAGCCATGACTGTCACTCACGGCTTCCTGCAGGGATTCCCCCCTCCCCGCTCCGATCCTGCAGCGCTGACTGGAGGAACGGACGGGGCGGGTACAGCTGGGTCTGCCTCTAGATAGGCAGAGCCATCTGTCAATCACGCAGCTGAGTGGATCTCGACAGTAATGTCGGGATCCGTCCCGGCTGCGGCGGTCTCAGTATACCATGAGCTGTAGCTCTCTATATACTGAGCTTAGGGTGCCAGGAGGAAGCTAGTTTGTGTCCTCCTGTGACCCTAAGGGGAACTATGGGGAAAAACACTTACCCCACAGTTCTCCTTTAACCTCCTGCCATCCGCCCGTTGAGAAAAAACAGACAGACGGTTTGCCGTCTCCAGACAGCATTTTTTCCCTGCTCGCGCACGCCCGCTAGCGTGCGCACAGACAGGAAGGACCCGCACATGCAGCACAGCCGTTACCGGCTGTTTCTCATACAACCGATCAGCGGCTCTATAGCCGCCGATCGGAGCATCTTCCTCTTTGCTGATCTCCCTCCGTAGTGTGAATGCAGAATTGATGCGCAATTTTAAGGCTTGACATGTTTGGTGTCTTTTTACCCGACGTGACCCCGTCTCTTATATGTTACAAAAAAATTGGGTAATAATAAATGTTTTATCATTTAATATAGGGGAAACAGTTTTGTTTTTTAATTTTCAGTAATTTTTCCTTAATATAGTAAAAAATAAAACCCCCAGTGGTGATTAAATACCACCAAAAGAAAGCTCTATCTGTCCCTAAAAAATGGTATAAAATGTATTCCAGTACAGCGCTGCATGACGGAATAAATGTCAGTCAAAGTACCACAGCGCTGAATACTGAAAAATGGCCTGGATGGGAAGGGGGTTTAACGCCGCGGACTTCAAGTGGTTAACATTCAATGATAACATTCACCAGGACACATAGAGAGGGTGAATCCCCATAAAGGGGAGACAGACAGCAATAAAAGCCTGACCGGGTTTCTAATTCCTCTGCACTCTATCCAGAATGAAAAAAAAAATTGGGAATATAAATACATTGTATTCATATACATTTTTATATTTTATATACATTTCCTTTACTTATGTATTATGTTGAGTACAAAAAACAAATTGACCCGAAAATTCAGATGACACACAACTGAATGACTTAAAGGAGAACTATGGTGTTAAGGCTTTTCCCCATAGTTCTCCTTAGGGTAACGGGAGGACACAAACTAGCGTCCTCCCGTCACCCTAGGCTCAGTATGCCGCGAGCTGTAGCTCGCGGTATACTGAGACACCGCAGTATACTGAGACGCAGCTGAAGCGGATCCCGAGAATTGTGGCGGGATCCGCCCAGCTGCATGACTGACAGCTTGCTCTGCCTATCTAAAGGCAGAAGGGACCCATCCCAAATCCTTTCCAACTTATCTCTAGAGCTTCAGTTAAAGTTCCTCTTTATTAACCCCTTCGTGACTGACGACGTACAGTGTACGTCGCCAGCATCGGGGCTGTTTAAACAGACTCCCGGCGACTTTTGTTTAAACTTGTAGTATCGACTGTCGGCTTTACAACAGAAGCGATCCTGGCGACTTACCTGTCGCCAGATCGCTTCTGCGTCCCGAAGAAGGGGCCGCCCCCCCCCCCCCCCCGGCACCGCCGCTGCCGGCATCTGGAGTCTCTCATCCCTCCCTGGAGCCATCCCAGAGGGTTAAGAGTACATTCGAATGCATTGTGTGACCTTCAGGCATTGAGGTTTCCCAGCGCCATTCTTTTTGAATACCACCTCAATTGCACCTACATTGTAGTGTATTTATTAAGAATGGGCTGCCTTAACACAACACACATTAACGCGCAACGCACCGCAACAAACTTAAAGGGCCCTTCATTCTTTTCTGCTCTATACAACACCCCCAAAACAAAGGATAACAACACATAAAGGAACGCAGAATAATACAAAATACAGTGATTAGAAATCTGTGATTGGTTAAAATGCAAATAGAATCGATATTTGAATTTGGTGTACAAAACTAGAAAACTACCCCTTTAACCCTTTCGCTGCCAAGGACGTATGGCATACGGACCTACAAAAGTGCTTCCAGCTGGCCAGGTCAGTATGCCATACGGACCTGGCATTTACAGTTCTACTATAAGCTGATGGTCATTCACAGATAAAAGAAATTCACAAACAACAGCGCCACCTGCTGTACACTTTTCGGGCACAGCTATGGGAAAAGCCGCCCACAACAAAGATGGAGCCCGTATTACTTCCTGGTTGTAAGGATGTGATCACGTGAGTTGGCTGCGGACACCCTGGCTACGGAGCTCGCGAGGTCCAAACTTCAGCAGAGGAAAAAATCGCGTTTTATGGTAAGAGAGCTTTTTTTGGTTACTGTCATTATTAACATTCGCAGATTTGTAAGTATTTTACTCTTCTGTGAGTCCTGTGTGATGGCTGCAGTGTTATTTCATGCCAGTACTGCAAACCTTCTGTGCACTGTCTTACATTCGACCCTGGCACCATAGTCGGTTACATAATAGTCCTACAGACAGCAGCTGGGTCCCTGTGAGCTGAGGGGGGTGTTTGTTTTTTTAATGCATTACTGTAATGTGGTTGCTGGTGTTAAAGTGCACCTGTCCTGAGAGAATTATGGTGGCTGCCATTGCTGAGCTCTCCCATTGACAATGCTGCTTCCCTGGCCATGGGGGTGATGCTTTTCCTTCAGTCCCTGACCTGGAACAGGTATATATGTAAGGGACTTTGGCACTTACAGCGTGCTTGTTCTGCGGCCAGGCAACCAGCATTTTCTGAAGGCCCAATGTACTGTTTTCAGGGCAGGTATACTATTTTCCCATTAAAATGGAAGGTCCTCTTTATTATAAGCTCCCCACCCTCACCAAATACAAACAAGTTTTAAAGTGGATATACAGCCCAAACTTTATTTTTTTTCGTTTTTCAAAGCGTGGGGAAAATGTTTAGAAGTTCTGTCATTCTTTTACTGCTGACTATTAGAGAGATTTCCCCTCACTTCCTGTCTGACTGACGACAAGTTCACTAGACAGGAAGTAAGGGAAACTCTCCAATAGCAGCACATACGGAAACAAAGATCTGTATTTTTAGTAGAGTAAGGGAAGGCTGAAACCACTGTCAGATCTTTTACCGACAGGCGTATCATTACCCGCTGCCCAGCTTCCTGATTGGCCGGGAATCGGCTCCATACTGTTTGGCCGGCTCAATGCTGATCGGCTGTGAAGCTGGCTTCTCAGCCAATCAGCAAAGAGCCGGCCAATCAGGAAGCCTTGCTGCAAATCATTACCCACCGCCCGGCTTCCTGATTGGCCGGGAAGCCGGCTCCATGTTCCCTCGCGGCACTGCCGGTGTTCTATCGAAAGCTCCAACTCCTCGAGTTTCTCCAACTGCCTGACTTCCGGTTTAGTTAGAACTAAGAGGTTTGGGCAAGAAAGCTCTTCTGCACGAGCGCCAGCCGCGGCATTGCCCTATACACATACAACGCGACAATGAAGTATTACAATGAACTAGGATGGCAATAAATAATCAAGCACGTTATTAATCTCGGGTGCCCCACTCAAGCGGCGGCCATATTGAATGGGGCACCTGAGATTAATAACATGCTGGATTAGTGTTCACATTGCGATATCGCGCTCCAATGCATTTCAATGGGACAAAGGGTCCTGCTGTCGCGGGTCGTGTGTCGCTACAGCAGGACCCTTTTTGGAGCGGATTTAGCCGTGATTCAAGCTTGCTCAATGCAAGCTTGAACGCGATATCTCGCGATGTCGCGCAATATGCAAACGCGCGATTTGCATATCGCGCAGTGGGAACGGGGCCTAATACTTCATTGCTGTGGCGTATGTGTATAGGGCAATGCCGCGGCTGGCGCTCGTGCAGAAGAGCTTTCTTGCCCAAACCTCTTTAGTTCTAACTAAACCGGAAGTCAGGCAGTTGTAGAACTCGATAAGTTGGAACTTTTGATAGAACACCGGTCAGAAGAGATCTCCCTCTGACCGGAAGTTAGGGTATCAGGATAAGTATTGCCCAAATTCTCGGTATCGCTACCGATAGTAATATCGGTATTGGCGCATCGCTACTAAATAAAAAAAAACAACAACAGTTTTCCCTTTAAGGATG